>NC_044244.1:168643568-168834215 GCF_003957555.1 Calypte anna
GGCTTTGTGTGATGGAAAAAAAGAAGTCATTTCTTTCCCAATCCCATTTTTGTCAGAAGATCCTGCTTAAGGAAGGCCAAGATCCAAACCCAGTCATCTTCCAGCAACATAAATGGCTCTTCAAGATCTTCTGCTGAAGGCTTGTGATGCTGTATAAAGGTTAGAAGGTGTCCTGAAGCAATTTGGAGGGAATGAAGAGGGAGAGAAGAGTCACAAGATGCACCAAAGTAATAATGCATGTAACATAGTTCCAAATGACTTCAACTCAGCATGAGAGGAACTGGTAAAATCTCCTTAGAATTTCACTGCCAGTTTTCAAGTTATTCCTTTTGCTAAAAATCAAAAGGAAATTTAGAATAAACTCCTGTGCCAGCAATGACATAGCTGGAGAAAGAAAAGGTCTGACTGTAAGCTACTGATGCTTGCAAGGAAGAGGCTGTTGCTCTGCACAGCGTGAAGCAAGGAAGGCAGAATTTACCTGAGCTGATTCTACAGATTTCAATTCTCTGGATCTGAGGGATTGCTGACCATGTGGGTTTAGTAGCACAACCCCTTAAATCACGGCATCCCAGTCTACTTCCTTGACATGGACAAAGAAACAGGACTTAAACCCAGCAGCCACAGGCTCCTCTGAAGGAAGAACATACTTACACATTTAGAACTGGGGAACTTTTTCAGTGCTGGGAATCAAGCCAGATTTCAAACCCATTTGATGGCCTCCACCTTACTGCACATTCATACCTAGCACTGGTGTGAAGAGACAGGGAGGAGATGAAAACTGTGTGACTATGGGCCATATACAATCACTGGCCTTACCTTGGCCCTAGCCACCACTTTCTGCTCTTGACTTAGTTTCCTGTCTAGCAAAGGGTCAAAGAATGTCATTAGTGCTTCAAGGAACTGAAGTACAAATATGACCCATGGACAGGAAGCTTACACAGAAGCATAAAACCATTTTTTCCAAGTGCCCAAGATATTAGTTTTTCTCCTCTCTCTCTCCCCCATATTTTTTTCTATAAACTGCTCACAATCTTTCCCTCTCTCAGACTAGAGAAGTGGAAGACAACATCAACAAAAAATAGCATAGAGAAACAGCATAAAGTCCATCCTTCACACCTGAGTGGATGGCAGTTCAAAGTGGCCCTACCTACCTGCAACCCTGTTGTTTGCTTCAAGAACTCTGTTTGCCCAAGGAAAAAGAGACGAGCAAATCCTGGAAGCAGATCCTTCCCCAAAGGAAGTTTCTTTCTGAGTCTGCAACCTGGAGCTTTTGCTTGAGACTCAGTCCTCTGAGTGGATTCTTTCTTCAAACTCTCACACTGGTTCTTTACTTTTGTGGGCAGCTGGAAAAAGAATGAAGCCGAAGGCTGAGGCAGGGATTCCATACTTCCAGGATAGGGAGGCAGAAAGACTGGAGGGGAAGGAAAAGTGCTAGTTGGTAACTTCTTGAATAATGAACTGCATTCCCTTATTTTCTGCCACACAGAGACATACACATAGTCACTGCAATAGGGGAGGATGACAAGAGATGAATACCAGACATGCAGTTTTTTCATGCTCTGATGCCAAAGAAAAAACAAAACAAAAAAAAGACCAAAAAACCCCCCCAAAAAACAAACAAAAAAAAAAACCCCAACGTGTTGACTTGTGAACTTTCAAGACTTTTAAGACATCTACCAATAGATGAGATCGATCATAAGATGTTTGTCCAGAAAGTTCTGTCAATTTTTTACAAGTGGATGGGGGGGGGGGAGAGCGAACAAAAAAACCCCAAAACATCCAAAACATTTAAGTGCTCATTTCTTGGGAAAAAAATCTGAATCTCTCCTCTGTTCACTTTCTCTCAAGTGAATTAAAAATGGCATCTTTCATAAAGCAGTGAATGTCTCCCCATAATCTCTTTAAGAAGAAATTATCATACTTACCTGAATGTTTCCCCTCACCAGCTACTTCCTAAGCTCACCCCCAGCTCCTCTGGAAAGGCCTTACTCTAATCTCAGGTCTTCTATTCTACTCTCAAAACCAGAGTGATCAAACTCCCATGGCAGTTTCATATTCTTCTGACAATCTCTGACTTCAACAAGGCACATTATGATTGCTGCGGAAGCTAAGAACCTACCCAAGTTCCTGGATCCGGTTTCTGGATTTCTAGAATATTCCTCTTTTTTCCTGAAAATCTAGATGTCCTAGGAGTTAACCACCATTACTTGAAAAGAAAGAAAAAAAAAAACAAAACCATAATGCACAAGGGAGCTGAAATTTTCTTCTTCAGAAATCCTGAAAGCTGATCGACTCCTGCGAAATTTTATCAGTAGCATGGAGCCAAAATGCAACACAACAGAAGCCACGAGGCTTAAAAATACAATTATTCAAATAGCTGCTTGTGTATGCATCTACTGGTTATTATCCACTGCAACACCTTTTGCACAACAGCAACAGTGCCTGTATTTATATCTAGGGGAGACTTTGTGCCCCAAATGAGGCACTCCCCATCTCATCTCCAATGGTCTTTGTTGCTCTCAAGACACGAAGTAGAGTATGACCCAGTAGTTAACTGAGAAGATTTGCTACTCCTTATGTTAGATGCAATTTCACTTAATTCATTTGGGGGCAATTTTGCTGGTGTTTCTTCATCCTTTCCATTAGAGCACACACCTAAACAAAACAGTTTTGATATCTCATGTGTCTTTCAATTACAAACTTTCCCCTCCTCAAAGAAATTTTCCTACACTGTGCTCCCATTACGCAAGGAGAAGTTGGGGGGGGGGAAAAAGCTAGGTTTTGTCATTAAACCACAGTAATAAAATAACTTTTAAAGGCACCTTTAGTTTTTGCAGTTACAGTAGCTGCCTTTTTTTTTAGCAAGTGACAAAACTATCAAGGAAAGTACCTAATACCCTACAGTAATTAAAACAAAAATCAACAAGTCACCTCCAGAGAAAATGCTCTGTACTCTGTACCTTGGCTTGTGTTTGAAGATAGTGAATAGGGTGATGGTATCTCAGTCTAAGGTAAGAGGCTGTGCTCTAAACAGCAAGATTATTTTAGAAATAATAGGATTGTCTTTTAGTGGAATTTCATGACTTTTCAGTAACCAGATGAAGATATTTTGCTGTACCTTTCAATTTGACAAAACACTGCCTTTTTGGGTATTTCACATCAGATTTCAAAGGTCAGAATGAGGTTCAGTCTCTTCATCTCACATGCATGTTTCTGTGAATAAGGTCTTTCTGTTTGGAAATATTAACTGACCAACATGCATATAAATGTACTTAGCTAAAAAGCTTAGCATTTTTACTCTCCTCTCTTCAATTACGATAGAGGATACCACATAAAAGAAGGAAAAATATAATAAACAGAACATGTTAAACATAAATTTGCACTGTTCCATACTTGCTGGCGAGGAAACTATCTTAAAAAGACCTTATAATTACAAGCACAGTTCTTCTTAATACTCCTTTGTGAACAGAAGGTTCCTTTTAACTGGTTAACTTGGAATAGCTTGTATCTCAGGAACTTTTCAAGTGGGTAAACAGCTGGGTAAACTGCAATGCCATATACAGCATTATGAGCCTAATTTTGGGCAGTGAGTTGAAGGCTACAAACACTGCTAACACTTTTGAAGTCAATATTCTTTTCCAGCTGAAAGCAATACAAAGTATCAGAGCAAATCAATCCAGATGAAGCAGCCTGACCCAGCTTACTGCAGGTTCTTTTCTGCCCAGGGCCTCTGTAACATCAAGACAAGACTGTCTTTTAAAAATCCTCTTCCTGTGAGTAAAGATCTTATTTACTGGAAAAAGACTCCTGATCACCTTCAACATACAGCACAGTATGAAATCAACTACTGAAGCTTCAGGAGGTACAGAAGAGGGGATTACTTGATCTTATTCTATTCATGTAGAAGTTCAGTAGAAGAGACAAAGATCCAATGTAATACCTTAAGGGGAATAAAGAATACTTATTAGATCTTTGTGCATTGCTGTTTTCCTCATGGAAAAAGCTGGACCACAAATCAGTTTCTGGAAGATAATCTGAAACATGCTGTTAGGAATAACTTGTTTTTGAATTCCTTTCCTTACATCAAGGTCACAGTATCTCTCCTTTTCCAACAAAGGAAGAACTTTTTACTTCTTATTTTCATCCTTTCAAACACTTTTCTTCCCTTGAAGAGATTTGTCTTGGACTCCAAAGAATAAGTGAGGTTGGTAATTTTTGTGTTCTAGCTATCAAAAATACGAGCCTGCTTGCTTCCTATATGTATTTACATATTTCAGGTTGAAAGAACTGTACCTCTACCTTTTAAGATGAGAAATGCTAATAAATACTCTAGGCTTTTCTAAAGATTTAGAAGAAAAGAGGTCTAGAATAGACCAATATACCTGAATTCTGAGGTTAGGGGAATTTTGAGAGAGGTTTTTTGGTTGCCTCACATCAATCCTCAGAAGTGATTCACACAACCAAGATGGGATGTTAAGCCAGTTTAAGGATCTGCACATGCAACAGCTCTTCTCAGTCACTGCTACAGAGTTTGCTGATTTACCTCAAGTACAGGCTGGAATGAGATCCTTCTAGTTGGAGCAGGAAGAAATTATGGCTGCGCTGACACAAGAACAATATGTTGATGATCTTCAGCTATAGGTGAAGTCAGGAAATGTGCTGGTAGTTCTACTTGTGAGCATACAAGATAAGAAATTCTATATACACAACCTCCGTGTCCTTTGGGCAAAGAAAGGAATCTCTGCAATGTCTTTCTGTAGTGGCCTAACTGCTGATAAGATATTCTGGGATGAAAACTCCCTTTAGGGCTTTCTTCCACCTCCCTTCTCTAAACACAGCAAGTTTCAGTGCTATTCAAGAGTCAATGAAGAGTGATTCCCATTTTCCAGCATCAGCGAGCAGAAGCTCAACAGCCAGTAAAGAAAAGTCTGAACAATTGTAAACCCTGCAGGATGCCATCTGCAAAACAAGCAAAAAACTCTATTTGGTAAGTAGTATAAAAAAATACTTTTTTTTTCCCCTCCTCTCGATTCTGAATACTGCAGTTCCACCAACAAAGAACATGGAAACAAAGTGCAAATGCCACACCTGATTCACATTACCTGCAACTAAATCAACTATTTCTCAACCCTCAAAGTGAAATTATAAATCTAAAATAACTGCACAATGCTTGAAGGTGAAACTAGCTATATGGAGTATATGCAATTCCTGAAATGAAACTTGCTCTAGGTTAAGTAGTTCTTGCCCTGCTGTCCTTAGTCATACCTGTAAGAAATAATGTGCAGGCTGTAAGTTCACTGCAGGATCTATGCACCAGCATCCAGTTCAACTGCTATACAAAATAAATGTTATATGAACAAGAAATTTCAGTGAAGCATCTTTCTCCTGGAAACTAACACGAAATGCATATTAAAGTATCAACAGGAGCGAGGTCAAGCTGACTGTTTAAATTCCCAGCTACCACCTCTATGAAAAAAAAACACTGGTTTCCCAAAACATCCTGCTTTGGGTTTTTTGGGGGGAAGAGAGGACTTGACAGGACAGGAGAGAATATGTCATTAAGCATTACAGCAGCTGATACCAGACAACATTATCAGGTCCCAAGTTGGAAAAAAGGCAGCAAAACCACTGATGATTTTAAGAGATTAAGTATCATGCAACCCATCATTAAAAGCTAAACTTGGACACTATTAGAATAGCAGTCATCTTGACTTGAATTTCAGTTTGTTTTAAAGAATTTGGCCTCCCTCCAGAACTGCTTTGTGCTCAACTTCTCTAGAAGCCTCCTAAAAGTCCGAGGGCCACAGCATTGTCCAGATTATCAGGCAAGGTGTCAGACAATACTTACAAGACTGGCATAGGTACCAACCCCTGGAAGACCCTACCTGTTGCCACTTTAGGAGTGGTATAAAGCTATGCTTTTGTGGAACTCTGCATGACAGAAAATTCTGAAATTGTATGCACTTTGTGTGCAACACACATTTGAGAAACTGTATTTTTTGGCTCATATATAACAGCAGGAAAAACACTAAGGGTATAAAATAGAATGACTGATTATAGAAAATACTATCTTGTAAAAGTAACTCCTATTCACAGATGCATCAATCAAATAAATGGGTATTTTTAAGCAAAGTTAAATTAATTTTTTCATTTTTAGAACTGTTTACATTGCAAGAATATCTTTAAATGTCTTTATTAACATGCTTTTGTCAACTCTGTATGCCAAGAACAGTTGCGAGCAAACCTTTTTTTAGCCTAAATAGACCACATCTTAAATCAAAATAACAGATTTTACTGGCACTAAAATACATTTCTGTCATAAAGACAGACCTTCATTCACCCCTAGGGAAATTCTATGCTTCTGGGCAGAGTGCATGAGCTGTTACTAAAAAAAAAGTGTTTAAGACATTGTTTAAGGACAAGTGTTTAAGATGTTGGGTTGGCCATTTTTTTCCTCCTTAAGAATACAAATAATAGCAACAAAGGCTACAGTATTTATGTATACCTTGAACATATCTGGAGTTTTTAAATATTAACAGCAGTTTTGTACCTTCCTCTTTAGCTCTTAATCCACGATTTGCTTGATTTAATTTGATTCAATTTACATGCAAGTACCTTATGTAAATTTATTACACAAATTTTTCATTTCTCTTACTGAGTTCTCAATCTTCACATAATTCCTACACTTCTCTGGTCAGGGTTTTTTCCAGCCAGTCTATCTGCAGAACCTGAAAGCTGAAATACTAAACATAAGGAATGTTAAGAAGAGCCATTCTAATAATGTACAGCAGCCACATTGGACTGGATGCTTGTGATTTTGGTGGTTTTTTTGTAGGCAAGGTTGAAACTGAATTTTCAGGTGAGAATAGTTCAAGGCTGTTCTCTCAGTAGGTTTTGTCCCTTGATTTTTTGATCCTTTCATGATTTTCCTCTGGAGTCTGGAGAGCAAAACACAGCAAAAATGCCCCAATTTGTGCAATATTTACTCAAGTATAGATATTTAATAGATTATTAGTAAAGGCCAACATGAATGCACTGGAAAATTAAGTCTAAACAAAAGAGTGGCTTTTTTTAAGTCACCAGTTTTAAGAAATTCTACTTTGGAAAGTAGTCAAGACATGCAATTCAGCATTGAGCACTTACATTACTTTCCATATCAAATACTTATCTTCTATGTTAAAAATAAACAACTTCCTGACTCTACTTCTACAAACTGAGCATGCTGTCTGACCCACAAGCTTGATCCTTTCCTCATTTTGAGTGACTGAACCTAGTTTTTTAGTAGCTGAGAGACAAACTGATTGTCAGATGCTGCTGTAAGCTGTGTGAGTTCCCCAGCACTCAGAGGTGTATGATGAAACCAGGGCTTTTGCCTAACACAAACTGGTGACAGGGGAAACAGAAACCAATGTAGAGTCATGACCTGCAAATAATGTACAAGCACACCAGGGTAGCTGCAATACATAGTCTGACTCGCAGGATGCAAGTTTAAAAAGTCTCACGTGCAATGAGTTGTGTTTTACATTAGAAATATTTTACCTAGTAGGTGTTAGAAGTACATGAAAAATTAATTCTAGGTTATGTTGTCCTGCTACCACTACACAAAATATGCTGTCTTTAATTAGCTAAACTAAATCTTTTCTTAAAATTTGCTGACTTAACTTCCCTTATTAGACAAGTACCTCAAATCTACCCATCTTTCAGTATCAAACTAAAATCGTGTCATTCTCTCAAATACAACATGGAGTAAGACCACCACCGGTCTTACAGTAAAACTGTTCAGCTGAGGTAAAGGCCATTAGGAATCTAACATTTGTACAGCTGTTTGCACTGAGTTGCCCCTAGATCTCCACTCCATGCAAGCACCTTCCCACACCTACCTGCTTCCATCAGAACTCCCAGCTTTTGCACTAGAGAATTAACCCTGGCAGTGCCTCTTCACAGGCATACCAGTGTGCAGTGTTTGACTGCCATTCTGTATCTGTTGAAATATTAGCACTTGGTTTAGGTTTCGTGCAAGAAATCAAACACAGTATCAAGTTATACATAAAAATATACACGTGAAACAGAAAGGATCTATTTCTAGCCTAGGTTTGCTACTTTGACAAAATTTTTTTCTGAACAGGGAAAAAGACAGACATCAAACATTTGTGCCAAAATAGAAACTTACCCCACTGACTGATCTGGGTTGGAGAGTGTTTAACCACACAGTGAATCTCACAGGACCCTCTTCATTTGAGTCAAGACTTCATTGACAAAAATAAACGTAATCCAGGGCAGATAAAGAGCTTCCCACATGCTCAACCAAACACGAAAGACACTATGAACCCTCTTGAAAAAACCCCACCATTTGAATCATTACTGAGCAATTCCGTTTACGATTAATATCCACAACACTCATGGTTTATTTTGAAGCAAGTCAGACAACAACATACACCACATATATTCTTGATGTGACTCTTTAAGCACGATATGAGTTGCCTGCTCTCTGATTTCTGTGCCAGTGTAAAGGCCAGGGTTTCCTCAAAGCAGATGTTATATTTAGTAAAATGCTTCCACCTCTGAGTTCCTAAGATCAGCTCTCCTATAAAGGACTAGCAAGGCTCCTTCCCATCCATCACGTTTTCTTTTTAAGGCAAGGTTCTAAAATTAGACTGCAGCAAGAACAAAAGAGATTTGCATTAAAGTTCTCAGGTTTCAGCTGTATATTTTATATGCAAATTATTGCATTTTCTACTTAACGGCTTAGTAGATAAAATTTAAAACATTCCATGTTGCTGTTACTTCTATACACAAAAAAGTTCATACTACAAAGCTATCTTACCCCCTTAAATCAAGACAAACTCCATCTTCTAGTTTACTGAAATGTACAGAAAGGAAAGTATAGTGCCTATGGCAAAGCCTGATATAGCCAAGGAAAAGGAAACTGCAATACAGATGGCCTAATGAAGTAAAAGTCCTTAATTGTTGGCATGTGATCAAAATCCATTCCCAAGGGGCCACAGAGTCAAGCATTATATAGAATTCCCCTGAGAATTAATCTGTATTTTTTAGGTGTAGTTACCCTTCCAAACAGCTATTTCCCCAAGTTTTAAATGATACTTAATTCACAGTTTAACATCCACATAACTGAAATCCCCACAAGCATTCTGCATACGAGACCACAGTTTCATATTGTGTAACTGCTTTTGTCCCCTCCTCTTCATTTTTTGCATTATATCAGCATTACTTTGTCTATATAATTTTACATGAGAACACCAAGTAATTTTCTTTTTTTATTTCTTAACCAATTTAATGTAGATTTTAGAATTGTTTTAAACACAGCTGCCAAATTGATACTTTAAGATGCAACTTACTGTAACAGTCTGCTATTCCTATAGCCCAGGCAGCCTTTTAACATCCTTTCTCAAGTCATCAGGAAATTGTCAATAACTAGCCAGGTTCTTTAACTCTATTTTATTTAAAAAAAGCATGCATATATGTATTTAAGTATCCTGTATGACAAAAAAAAATTACATACAGTACCTAATAAAATGCATTCTAACAGTATTTATTTATTTCTGCCTTGTACATTTAAAATATGTAGACAGAAAAAACGTGGTGCAGCAGAAAATCCAAAAGCTTAAACAAAATTTTGCTAGTCTGTCATTACCACAATCAAGTAATAGTTTGTTTTCATTCCTACTGCAGTTCATTACAAAAATATGCAATTAAACATATATTCTTCATCCAACAAAGCTCCATGAAAGATGCTTCCCATCACCAAAGTGGAGACCTAGAGCACTGGGGAGGAAGAGGAGGAGGCCAGGGGGAAGGGGATACTCCACAACTCCAGGGGAATCACTTGAACACCTGTCACAGCAGCATGCACATTGGCAGACTGCTCTTGAGGAACCAATAGTTTAACCACAATAACCTTGGCCTTTAAGAAAATGAATCATTAACTGGACTGTGTACAGGTTCTTGAGCTCCACAGCATCTAGAGCAATGTAGTGTAGCAATACTGAGTACAGACTTAAAAAAAAAGCATGCAAACTTAAGAGAAATCTTTAATTACAACTTATTGAATGCTAGTAAAAGACATTATTGAGAAAGCCTAAATATTCTAAAAGGAAAGTGAAGAGATAAAATGTAAATTTTAATATTATTTTCACTATAAACAACTGCTTCATGTCTTCTTTTCCCACCCATTTCCCAGCACACATTAACACAACAAATACTCCTTCCCCCTTCTCTGACTTCAGAGAAAATGGTTATTCTGAACAGTGTCCTAAACACTCATGTTAAAAAAAAAAAAGTTTGTTTAGCAGCTAGCTATTCTGAAATCACTATCATCTGACTACTCTGTTTTCCATCTATCATAAGTCACATTTAAACTAATACTACAAGTTCATTTGGAGCATTAGTATATAATGTAAATAAAGTTAATCTGAGGTAAAAATATGACACTATGGCCAAGGACATCAGTAATCCATCTCCACATAGCTTAGTCATAAAGTACACAATTCAGTGGAAGGTACCAGAGTTCCTGTGAGAAAGCCAAACTCACACAACCTTAACACTCCACTCCAGAATTGCAGCTAACAATGAACACAGAAAACTGCAAGCTATAGGAAAAGAGGGCTCATAGCTATCTCCAAAGTTATCTCCAAATTTTATTATTAACTTTGTATAGTAAATTCCTAAAAGTCTCTAGAAATTTATTGTGTTTACATGTACAGTTTAAAACTCCATAAACTCACATATTTCTAGTAATTACACTTAAAGTTTGCAAAGATAAGCAACCCAGACTCCCCAAGATTATTGTCCACTGCATATCGTTCTATCACAATTCTGCTTGGGTGTTCACAACCTCAAAGTCAAAATAACATGACAAACCAAGTACTTCTGCTGCTCTTTCCCTACTAAACAACTTCCAAAGCCACTGCTTAGTTTATATCCAGCCTGACACCTCCAAGAACAGAAGTGTCATGAAAGCAATGGAGTAGATGAGCAGGGCCCCATTTCTGCCTCCCCAAGCACAGGGCAAGGGGTGTCAAGAGGCACCCCAACATTATTCATTCTGATGGCCAGTGACCACCTTATCCAGGCAGCACATGACAAGGTTAGAGAGCAGTGGCTCCATCTGCTTTTTTTTTTTTCTTCTTCAAGCAGCCAGCAAGCCAGAAGACACAAAGCAAAAGGGAAACTGAAGTGAGAAAGGCAGAGGAGAGAGATACAGATACAAGAACTCAAATTACTGGGGGGGACAAAAGAAAGAGCAGTAGGAAAAGGATAAGCTACAGTGCCACAGTCAAGGAGACCTCTGACAGAAATCCATGGAAAAATCTACACACAGCCCCTCATTTTTTAACTCCAGTTCTCATAGACTTCCTATGTTTCTCAAGTAATAAACACACCCACAGAGGGTTACACACCTGTAAGTCAAATGTTTTAAGCTGGTTTCTACATCCTACACTCCCCCTAAAGCAGAACCACTGACTTGAGTGAACTCCACTGACTGGAAGGAACACTCCAGCATTCAATTTTCTTCATTTCTGAGGCCATTGGAAGGACTGAAGCCAATGTTATTTTTAAGTACAATTCATCTTTTCTTTCATGGTTTGATACAAGCCTCTATGATTTTTGTTTGGTTTTAAACACTGTTCAAATGCAGTTTGTTCAAAACCACCTTATTTTCCAAGTATTTGAGTCATTCTAACATGGTTACAACCATACAACTGTTTACATTTATTAAAGCAATGACTGCTATGCTTGACAAAACAGCTGCTAATAATAAAGTTTATCCTTCTAAATAATATGCAAAACTAGCATAACATTTTTTAATTACTTCCATTTTACTTCTTTAGTAAATGATTGGCATCACTGTGCAAAAACGTTAGAAGGCATCACTGGCACTGAACCCCGAAACCAAAGCTTTTCAGAGGCCTACACTAAACAAATAAAAAGCCTCACAATTTACACTGGAAATAAATAAGACTATTGAATTTTAAACAATAGCAGGGGATTCAAAGAAAGACAAGTTTTAGTCTTCAAAACTTCTAACCAATACACATACTTATCCCTCATGTATTTCAAAGAGCTTGAGGAGCTGAATTTACAGCTTGAAATTTCTATGCAATTTTAATCGGAAAATTGTACATGTACTTTTTTTGGATCATCAGTGGACACATTAGAACTTACTAGAGCTGGCAATCAGGCATTTAGAACAAATAAAGCCATGTAAAGTATATTTTGTAGAATCATCGAATTTTCAGGGTTGGAAGGGACCTTTAAGATCATCCAGTTCCAACCCCCCTGCCATGGGCAGGGACACCTCCCACTAGATCAGGTTGCTCAGAGCCCTCTCCAGCCTGGCCTTAAACTTCCAGGGATGGGGCTTCCACCACCTCTCTGGGCAACCTGTGCCAGTGTCTCATCACCCTCATGGTGAAGAACTTCTTCCTAACTTCCAATCTAAATCTCCCCTCCTCTAGTTTGAATCCATTCCCCCCAGTCCTATCACTACCTGACACCCTAACAAGTCCCTCCCCAGCTTTCCTGTAGCCCCCTTCAGATACTGGAAGGCTACAATAAGGTCTCCTCAGAGCCTTCTCCTCTCCAGACTGAATAACCCCAACTCTCTAGTCTGTCCTCACAGCAGAGCTGCTCCAGCCCTCTGAACATCCTCATGGCCCTCTCTGGACACACTCCAGCACATCCATGTCTTTCTTGTAACAGGGTCTCCAGAACTGGATGCAGTACTCCAGGTGGGGTCTCAGGAGAGCAGAGCAGAGGGGGAGAATCACCTCCCTGACCTGCTGGCCACACTTCTCTTGATGCAGCCAAGGATCCAGTTGGCTTTCTGGGCTGCAAGTGTACACTGATGGCTCATGTTGAACCTCTCACCCACCAGCACCCCAAGTCCTTTTCCCCAGGGCTGCTCTCAAGCCAGTCACTGCCCAGCCTGTATCAGTGCTTGGGATTGCCTTGACCCAGATACAGGACATTACACTTGGTTTTATGAGGCTGGCATGGGCTCACCTCTCCAGCCTGTCAAGATTCCTCTGGATGGCATCCCTTCCCTCCAGTGTGTCAGCCACAGACAGAAATGTTTTTCCTCACACTCTGAATTCCCTGTACAGGACAAGAACATTGGCCCCCAGTTTTTAAGCACCCAACATTTTAGAAATCCCTCCCTCTTTAACCAACCAAAGCACAGATGTCTCAGAAATGTTCTCCAACTGCAAATGCTTTTCAGAGTCCAGTTTGAAGTATCCTTGGCTCAGTTTCAGGAACATTTTTCCTTTGAGACCACCAATATAAGAGTGTTTTAGAGAAACATGAAGTGAGACTACTCTTTGCTAGAATAAATAGCAATCAAGAGACAGCATGAAATAAAAAAAAAAATCAACTACAACCAAAGAGCTTTTATTAGAACATGAACCTGCAATAAAGATGAGTCAAAAGTACAAGCAAACTACAGTGGGAAAAAAAAAGGCTTCCTTAGCCTCTGGGACTAGGGAGGAACAAATACCCTTCATTATATATAATCTTATTTTCAGTTTATTTAACACAAGCCAAAGTTAAAATACTTCCAGAGAAGCAAAACCACCATTATGAACCATTTATGAAAGGTAGTGCATACTCTCTTAAAAAGAATTCAACATAAAAAAAAGCATAGCTGATAGGCTAGTTGAAAAGAAGAATTTGGGAATTCTCAAATTAAGACTGCAGACCCCAGTTCCTATGCTGTGCATTTTAAAAAAGCAGCTGCCTCCAGTGTTCAGTTAATTTACAACCTCAGAAAAAAATTCAGAGTCTGATTTGGCAGGTAATTAAACACAAGAGGCTACAATCACTGGTTTGTTTCTCATGCTGACTATTTCCTAGACTTGCTTTCATTTTTATAAAGGTAAACTGAGGATTACAGAAGGTCATGAAAAAGGTAGTGATGGGGCCTAAAGACAGGATGTTTGAAGAGGGACATGGAGTTGCTGATTCCTCCATTTTTGTTTTGCCCTGAGTTACCTACCAAAGCCATTTAGCAATTAAACAAACAGGAAAAAATATAGTTTGAATAAATTTGAACAAGGATCCAAAAACATATTCCGTTTTTTTGGCTCCAGTACACCCGCTCTGGTCTGCTCACTGGCCAAAGTAAAACCACAAAAAACTCAAACAAGTCCTGAATTACTAGCATGAAGAAAACCTGAGCATGTCATTTTCACTCCATCGTGCACTTAAGCCACGTCCTCTACCAGTTCAGAGGACACAAAATGAGGAAAAGAAAGTGATGAACAGAAACTTTCCAGTGCTTGAATATCTGGAAACAATTGGTCAAAAATACCTGGCTGGGTCTTAGTGATCTCTTGTGACTTCCCAAGATGCATGGAGGAATTCCAAGGGATATTGGACTCTCCATCTACACCTATGTAGCTGCTGCTCCCTCTGGAAGCAGAGCCTGCAGGGGTTGAGAGCTGTTTAGAAGCTTGCAGGCTGCTGGTCAAAGCAAGAGGGTACCAGGGTTGGCAAGCAGACAACAGCAGATCAGAAGGTTCTCCTGCAATACTGTCAAACTTTTTATAGACTTCTTTGCTTCAAGTTTCTGTTCTCCTCTACAAGTGCCAATGAAAAGGAATTCAGAACCCAAGAACAAAACCTTGCTTTAGAGGTCTCCTCAAAAATGCACATAAGCAAATGAAAAAATCTCTCAGTCCCAAAGGGTTGAATTCAAGTCACCTTTGCTGACTGCCTTGTGGATTCCAACACTGAAGGAGTCAGGAAGGGGGATGTGATATGTTAAAAGTTGGAAACAGGCAAATAAAAAAAATGAAAATAAAAGGTGAAACTGTATTTCTTAGTTTACAACTACTTGCTTTGAAACAGAAGAGCCAAGAGGCAGCTACAGAAGATATGCAAATTTTCTTTTATCTGTATGTCTTAAGCTGGGAAGCACCAAAAGACATGAAAAATAAAGTGTGAACAGAAACAGGCAGGCATTGATTATAGATCACAGAAGAAACATTAAGTCTCTAGAAATTCTACTCTACAGAACATGAGATGTTCTCTCAAGCTTCACTAGAGGAAATTAATTAAAATCAAATATTCATCATAGTAACACTTGAGATCTAAAAATGTACACAAATTCTATAGCTTGCTAAAATGTGCTAATTTTAAGTGAAACTGAATCACATAAATTCTTAGAATAAACTAAGTATAGACAAATGGTGCCAGAACTGTGGGCTTAACTGATATAAAATATTAAGGTGAATTTGCCACATGTCCTTTTCTTTCCCCTTACTGCGGTACCTCATCTGAATATTTCAAATAAAGCAAACTAACAGGCTGGGGAGGAAGGCAAAGGTACAGACAGAAGAGAAAGGGACCTTAGGAAGGAAACAAGCTGTTTTTAAAAAATAAGCATTTGATTTACAGCAGTATCTACATCAAGCTTCTTGAAAAATGAGGAAAAAACCACCAAAATGCAGCTGTGCGTCCAGAGTAAGTTGAAGGTGTTATAGAGAAACAAGAATTAACTGCATGCTTAAGAGGGCTAATATAAGTCAGGCTTGCAGTCTACACATGAACATAAAGGTTTTTGGTTTCCATTTTGTGGTGGAGGAACAAAGTTATCTGTTTTAGTGAAGTACCAATTTCAGGTCTTATTTTACCATCACAGGTCTCAATTTTTATATTAATTTCTTATTTTTAAAAAATTGATTCACCAAACAACAAATGATGCTTCCTTGCAGCAGAAGTAACAATTTAAAAGTGGAATTTATAAAAGCACATTGAACTTCTCCCAGGATCACAGACAGCTGAGGCTGGCAGGTTATCTCTGGAGACCACCTAGTCCAACCCTGCAGCTCAAAGTAGTGTCATCCAGCAGAAAGGAGTAACAAGCTACAAAAGGTATAGTAAGATGTTCCAGTGTACCAAGTTCTGAGACTCAGAAGCAAAGCAGGGCTAGCAGCTGACAGACCATCTTCCCTTCTTCCCATATATTTTTAAGAGGTAGGTAGCAATGGTACTTGTACTTGATTATCGGAACAGAAGCTGCCTTTGGAACTGTATACTAGTTTTTGGAAAAGCAGGCATTTTCTTTACAGGAACTATAGCACATTTGGTGATGCACAATGTGCTACAAAGCCATTAAGTAACTATATTTAACATATTCTAACATATTATCAAATGAGTAAACTTTGTGTACATGTCACAATTTGATACTTTCCAATTTAGAGGAAGCCTTTCTCTATTTAACAAGACAAGAGGGCATGGTCTTAAGTTGTGCCAGGGGAAGTTTAGGTTAGATATTAGAAAGAATTTCTTTACGGAGAGAGTGATCCAGCATTGGAATGGGCTGCCCAGGGAAGTAGTGGATCCTCCATCCCTGGAGATATTTAAAAAGAGACTGGATGTGGCACTCAGTGCCATGGTCTAGCAACCGCAACTGTGGTTCAAGGGTTGGACTCGATGATCTCTGAGGTCCCTTCCAACCCAGCCAATTCTATGATTCTATTTGTAAGGAATCTCAAGCAATACATCACACCTCTACTGATGAGAATTGTCTACTATTGATCTGAAACTAAAAATCTATATGCAGCAAAACTAAAGCATCACATAGAAAGCTTTCATCTTAAAGGTTTAGTTCAAGAGTGAAGGTCTCCTCACTCTTCATCTAGTGAAGATGGCAAATTCTTCCCCAGTTAATACACACCTGAATGCAGTAACTGTATTTCTTAGTTTATAACTACTTGCTTTGAAACAGAAGAGCCAAGAGACAGCTACAGAAAATATGCATATTTCCTTTTATCTGCATGTTTTAACCTGGGAAACACCAAAAGACATGAAAAATAAAGTGTGAACAGAAACAGAAGCTTCAAAGAGCCAGTTCCAAAAAGGGCAAAGATAGTGAGTAATATTCAGGAACATTATTCTGTACTGAATTCAAGAGATTTTCAGCAAGATGCTTTGGGATACATTGTGTCTGAAGAGAGCACATGCCAAGACTACCAAATAAACCAAAAGAGCAATAAAGCAAATAATGTAAATGCTCTTGGAGCATGAATATTACTTAGAGTATTCTTGGTTGGGGGTTCTGGTTGGCTGGGTTTTGTTGTTGATTTTTAAGTGTTGAGTTGAAGGAACTCAAATCCATAAGCAAAATTAAGGAGACTTCATTGCTCCTACATAGGTATGAAGTAAGCACTTGAGACCCTTTAGAGACAGTGATTTATTTAAATTAGGTAAAAGACTGAAATTTTCATGGGTATTTCATAATATTTTTCTATAATATGTATTATAAAATAAGGCTTAAAGCATCAAATAGTTAGTATTTTTCAAATCTGTTATGTCTATTGTAGTTTTTTATGAACTAACAGCCACATTAATGATGAAGAAAACACTACACTGCAACACAGTGGGAGAGGTGTAACACAACTCATGACCAACCCTACTGTCTTCAATAAAAACTGTAAGTCCATGGATGTTTGCAGTTAAAGATACACTATTAAAAACCTTAAGGATCAAAAAAATTTCAAAAAGCACTCAAACAAAAGTCTAAGTTGTAGAAAAAAAAATCAAAATCCTTAAGGAGAAGATATCCACCAGATGCCTATTTTGGGGGGGTTCATTGGCCCAGGAGGTAGATGGGAATTTCAAGGAATTAAAATAATCAACTCTATCAAATCATGTCAATTCACATTTCCCATCCTCTTGCTAGTGTTCCCCTAAAGTCATTCAGATTTAAAACAAAAAAAAAAAACAAAAAAAAACCCACCAAAAAAAACCCACCCACACAAATAAGCCATTGAAGTACAAAATCTCAATGAATTTTCAGACAGCTGAGTAAATTCCAACAGAAAATTCTTCCCTGGCTACATCACTCTTTCCTCCAGGGAAAAATGGGTCCCAAATATCTAGAAATAATAAGCATTTGTCAAAGGCTTTCAAATTAATCCTGCCTAGTTACTGCACAAAAATAACTATCACATCATAAATGCCAAATATCTTAAGAATCCATTTCCTAGATCTATGCAGGATTCCAAAAAAGATCAAGTATCAAGAAGGAAAATACTTGTTTGTCCATCTCCCTTCACAGCTGGGACTTTGATGCATTAAGCCTCAGGTGTTGGGATTTTTTGTTAAATATTAAATAGGCTTTTTACTACTAAGCTAATTATTTGAACTGCTTATATTAACCTTTAGAAAGCAAACTATTAGAACAAACAAAAGAATTTAACAGCTTGTTTTCATTCTGGAATGCTATGTAAGGGTCTTTTGTATGGCAAATGAAAAGCTTAAATAACAGCAGGGGATCCAATCATTAAAACAGAAAAAAAAAAGCTGTATACAAGTACCTGAATCAGGTCCCATGGTCCTTTGAACAGTTCCTATTTTCTATATGAATTTCAAACAATGCAAAAATATTTGCATTTCAGTCTCATTCCAATGAGTAATCCAATTACTAATAAATAAAATCATTGAAATTCTACTGTTCTTTTCCATCTGGTATGTCCTAAAGCCTCTGCACTTCAACAGTTTGTGTATTAAAACCAGCCAAACTAACAAGAGTAACAAGTTTTTCAGTAGAGATCTACTTAACTCAAAAGTGTTTCTATTCCCTTTTTTACATTTTTAAGGGTGCTGACATCAGTAGTCACTGATTCCAAAGCAATTTATGCAGTACTAGTTACACAAGGAGCTATTCTGGCTTCCCTATTTTTTTTTCTGCTGATCTTTGTCTTCCCTTTAACTCAACTTACACAATTTCTTTACTTTTTATTTTACTTCACTTCAGTACATTTCAGTACACTGTTTATAACGTATTTAAGTAAATTAACCAAACTGATGTATCTAAATCCTGGGCAATACTAGAAACTCTGAAATCCTTTTCATCATTTCCTTCCATTAGTCTCAGCCCCCTTGGCTCTTTCAGAGCAGCCTGGGCCCCAGTATGGTTGAACTGTTCCTGGTTTATGTGGGAAACAGCACATACAGCTATAATTCTTACATCTGTATTCTTTAAAAATGTTTCCACAGTTCCAGAAATATGGAAAATAAAAAGACAAGATGAAAGCTGTGAGGTCAGCAAACAAGCTCTCATCACTGTTGGTGGGCACCCATATATATATATATAATATATACACAGATACACTTAAAGTTACTAAGTACAGAAGCTTAAAATGAAGGGCTGAACCAACACATAATATTAGAGTAATAGCTGGAGGAAGAGGATATATTTACAGTCACTAGACCTGGTTTTACCTTTGTACCTGCGCCTCCTCACCCACCAGTCCTTACAAACATTTCCAACCAGATTTCTTTCTGAAGAACATAACAGCAGTTACTTCCTCTGGGGTATTTTATTCCACTTGCAACAACTCTGTACCTGTTTCCTGAGAAGTTTAAGTTCTCCAAAACTACGTGAACAATTAATTCATTACCTGAGTGTTCCCATAACCACAGCATTTTGCAGTATCACCTAGACAACAATATTATGCAAATTTCAAACACAAGGAAGAAACAGATTTCCCTAACAGTACTTCAAGTGTAAATAGAACACTTGGCTAATCCTACTCTAGTTAGTGTCAAACAGCACTTCCTAATCTCATATTCAGATGCTTCCTTGAGGCAGGTAGTCTGGAAGAATTTACTACATAAATTATAGGCAGAAAAATGGAATAAGTGTGAGAAAACATGCCAAGACACTAACACTAAACAACACTGTGTTTGCAAACTTGTCTTACACATCAGTTATATGCCATGCATTGACTTGGAAATCTATTACCTTGGTTTTTCAATTTTGTATTTTAAGCCAAACGTAGCATTTCCCTCCAATAATACCTGGTGTTGCAGCCAACAGGAAATATTTGAGATAGTTTATATTTGGTATCTAGAAAACATTAAGGCAATTTACAGGCTACAGTAACTGTGACTAATTACAAAAAAACAAACCAAAAAACAAAACAACACACCACACACATTTTGCCAAACTTATATTAAAAACAAGATCAACAGGCTTTCTGCATTTCTAAAGTTATTTTACTTCTAACTTGCAAAATTGCATTTGTGTCTAATTCACATCACACTCAACTTTAAAATCTAACCAAACATCTTCTCCAAACACCATATACAAGCCCTACAAAGCCTACAGACTCCTCCAGCTTCTGCAGCAGGATTTCTGGAACAGGTGCTGTAGATCAAATGCAATACCAATACTTAGCCAAAAGCCACATGATAAGAAGACGGGCAGCTACAGTACCTGAGGTTTGTCTTAACCCATGTTTTGATTTAGAGTCCTTCCCCACAATGGTAACTTTTTGGGGCTCGTGTTCAGGTCTTGTCCAAGCACAAGCTCCTTAAGCAAAACATTTTAATTTCCACTGACTGGACAAGAAAAAGACATAGAATCATAGAATCATAGAATTGGCTGGGTTGGAAGGGACCTCAGAGATCATCGAGTCCAACCCTTGAACCACCGTTGCGGTTGCTAGACTATGGCACTGAGTGCCACATCCAATCTCTTTTTAAATATCTCCAGGGACGGAGAATCCACTACTTCCCTGGGCAGCCCATTCCAATGACGGATCACTCTTTCCGTAAAGAAATTCTTTCTAAGACATTCCACTCTGTGTAACTATTCTGTTGTTGGTTGGATTGAAACAAATACCAGACAATGAGAAGATTGCTATTTTCAATATATTACAAACTACGAGTTCTAAATAAAGTCAGGGGGGGAGGAAAAAAAAAAAAAAACAAACAAAACCTAAGTAGATTACTTGTCTCCTTTAGGGTTTAGCGACCTCTGACGTGCCTGCTGATCTGCAGAACATCTCATGTGCCAGCAACTCCAGAAATCTGGAAGTCCTGAAAAACTTGCTGCAGAATTTATTACCATAATAGAAGCATAAAGTCTAATTCTTCCTCAATGTTAATTATTTACAGCATTTGAAAAGGCAGCACTGTGATGTGGGAGTGTTTTGAAAACGTTATGCCAGTTCTCACCAGCCCTGGTAACACACTTTAAAATGTCTTTTATTACCCTGGTTGCAAATTTGACCACACAGGCATAAACTGAGCTGAATTGTCCTGCTCTGATTTTCTTTTCTTGTTGTTGGGTTGATTTGTTGGGTTTTTGGGGTTTCTTTTGGTTAGTTGCTTAGTTTTGGGGTTTTTGTTTTCTTTTTTTACTTTGAAGACAGTTCAGAGCAACTCTGGTAATAGCTTTTACCTGACACAACTGGAAGAACAAGTGCAGGAAGCATTTCACATCTTTATTCAGAGTCCTTTGCAGGCAGCAGCAAAACTGAGAACCTGGTAATTTTAAATGATTGCTACTTGCCTATTTATTCATTAGCAGCAGCTAATGGAGTTACCACAGATACAGGTAAGAGGGGTTATCAAACAGAAGGCATCTTTCCTCCCCTCAGGCAGGATGGAACTACCAAAGCTGACTCCAAGAGGAGCAGTGAAGCAGGATGCTAAAGACCATCCTTTCTCTTGTCACCTGCAGTGTCCTGCAACAGGACAAACTACCTGCTTCAATTCCATCACATCACTATTAAATATGGAATATATTTCCAAAGAAAAATTTGCCTAGAAAGCCCTACAGGGTATCCTGGCAAAACCAAGCATTTGAAAGATACGCAAGCATGGAGAACAAAAAATTCAACTGCTGAAGTTAATTTCTTTTTACCTCCCTGGTGCAGCTACCACTTTCCTTTGTACAACTCCAGTAATTCTTCACAGCTACCTTCCCCAACATACACTCCTACAATAGTTAATTATTTGGTGTTGCCAATAAGAACCTCTCTGTCAAGTTACTAATTAAAGGATTTTAAGATCACTCTCTAATATCTTGTTAAACAGGCATACAACTTTAAAATTTTTGGAAGATGTAAATAGCAGAAGCTGCCTTTTGAAACTTTAACATTTAAAGCATTTTTCTTCTTTTATAGGCCTCCTGGATGTTTGCCAGTGGGGCTCTAATGCCAATACTGTAGCATTCAACATGCTATTTTAAGCCATTGGTGTACTGACCATTACATTTCTCAAGCACGAGAACAGCATCCTGAAAAATAATGATTGCAAGTAAGTGTTTCTTCTGCTAATGAAACCAGAAATACCTGGGTTATGCTTAGGTGACATCTTAATTTCTGACCTTTGTCACACCTTTCCCTACCTGAAGGATGCAACAACCTCTAAACTTTTGGTGTTCCACAATGTCAGTAACACATCACTGCATCCCAACTACCTTTTAGTAGCCATGGGACCCATATCAATCATTCACATTTCTAAGCACAACAGTCAAGGGCACAGCCTTCTGTACAGAGCCTCTGTTGTTCCATTTGACTCTTACCAGTTTCTCCTGCCCATACTTCCATTTTCAATCAAGTGTGAATTAAAAAGAAAATATATATATATAAAGCTGTAGTTTCTTTCCAGTTTGGAGTAAGCAGGTATGGAGTAGTATCCCACCTTCAAAGTACTAAGTACTTCAGAAATCACTGCAAACGGTGCAAGAGGTAGCTACAGAAAGCCTGCTTAAAAATAAATGTATTTGCTTACCCTGATTTAGGTAGTAGTCCTAAAACCTAAAGCAACTTAATGTTGCACATACTATTAAAATTCTGTATGGTTTCCAGTGCAAACATACATAATATGCATGCAGATTTTTTTCTTTAGCTGCTGCTAACTTCTCAGTCTCTAGAGTATCTTGTGGCAATGAACTCAACAGACAAAAACCTTCCTTGAAATTAGCCAAGGCAATTTTATGTGTTTCCTCTTGGTCCTGAATTATCTGAGCACATAAAGTCCTTATCTTGTTCTAAACTAGTTCTCATTCATCATTTGAAGGACAAAAAGGTTATTATAGCTTTAGGCTCCTTATGAGTCATTGTCTCTTCTGATAGAGGTTTACCATTCAGCTTTAGAGATTTGTTTCTTAGTTTAGGTATTACTTTGTCTTTTCATTTTGAATTCCTTCTAATCTCTGTAGACCATCTTTAGTCATTAAAAAATAGAACACCACAATTGAATTCCGAGATGTTGTAGGACAAGCTCCAGGGACACAGCAGGCCTTAACTAATTAGCTTTTTGTTTCCAAAGGCTCTCATTTGATTTACAAGATGAACGTTCTGGGCTTTGTATCTGTTCACACCAAACCTAAATATCCATTGTGGCACATTCAACAACAGATCTGGAAGCCTTAAACAGATTAATTCACAACAGCAATAGGGGGTAAGAGTGGTAAATCCATAGGAAGGCAAAAGTGACCAGAGAAGACACTCCCTTTGTACTGGAAGAAGTGAAGTGAAAAGGAAAGCCACTGGCCCTAACATCAGCTCCACTTCCTGCACCACACACCAGGAGGAAGCAAACCTTGCTTGTCCTTAACAAGGGCAGTGCAAAGGGCAGTGCAAAGGGCTGCTGCTTAAGTGAGACTGACCCTGTAGGAAAATTAAATGGGAAAATACAAAAGGTAGTTTTTCAGTCTTACAAGAAGAATTAGCAGCATCCAGACTTTAGTTAATTGCTGATACCATGCCTTTTTTAATGCCCTTTCATTGCTTCTGCTACAAAGACTCACCAAGAGACATCCTCGTTTTCCTGAACCAGATCAGTTCTCAAGCAAAGAACAGCTGATGCAGAACCAAACTGGACAAATGGAAAAAGCCCAGGACACAATGCTGAAGCAGAAGGGACCACTCCAGACTTTGTAAGAAAATACCTCAGGTCAAGCAGCAGCCCTAGTTCTGCAAGTGTTGCATTTTGTGTGCATTTTGTCAGGACAGCAGCAGAAGTTTTGAAGCTTGTACTTAAGTAAGCAGAGCAATACAGCAAAGCTCCAACAGAAGCAGTTCACATCCAGAAAAGCAAATACAGTGAGAAATATTAAAATGCTATTTGCATGCACATGAAATGTACTAACCTGGTAAATGTGCAATTAACATCAATCAATTGCTTCTATTACTTCCACTTCTGGAAGGTGCTGTCCTCAACAGTAAAGCCTCGATGGAACAGTCACTTCCAGGGATATACAGCATCCCCGCAACACTTGGTCACCCCAGTCAGACTTCACAAACCCTACTCTAGCTGACCAAAAGCCCCTCCACTCATCACTTCTTCCTATGGCAGTGGGTCTCTGGCTATAAACCATCAAAAGAAGGAGCAGAGAGAAACACCTTACTTCCCAATAAAGTATAACTTAGCTAAAAGTAGCTCATACACTTCTAGATACCTTTCCTGAAGAAGGCCAAAGGTTCATAAATCTCCATTACAAACTGCTCCAAAATGCAAACTTCAATTCAGGATTTTCAGTCTCTTGAGTTCATGGGGCTCCATGCTACTCCCTTTTTCAGCAACTCTATTATAGCTACCAATTACTCAATTAGATTAATTAACACAAGCATGTCCTTCAAGAAGACTAAGTTGCTAAGTCAGCACCAGCCATTCTGGCATTTTAGATGTTCACTGCCATGTTTCAAGAACAATTCTTATTTAGCTCGAGTTTTCAGAAAAGCCAGAACTGAAAAGAGAATCTGGGTTCTCATGTTTCACAGTTGTGCAAGCAATCTTAATTCAATCCACTGACATCAGTATGCTTACAGAGAGAAAATCTGCTAACTTCAACAACAACCAAAAAAAAAAAAAAACTGCAAGTCTCTTCAGGACATTTCAAACCACTTCTTGCCAGTCTGAGATTACCTTTGTTTGCAACTTTAATTTTTGTTTGCCACTTAAAAGCCAATCCCACAGAAACTGGTCATGTTCAGAAACCAGCCACATTCAGACACGGCTGGATCAGCTTCTTTCATAAAAAAGGAAAAGCCACTTTTCCCAGGAGTTACCTGTACTGTTTTCCTTTTATGATCACCTTAGGCAGATTACACTACCAATGGTACTTACTTCTTTTAACTCTTACTTCTGAAGCAAAATTTAGATCTTTCCAGCAACCTCATGATTTCTGAAAGGATTTATTCTTTTTTTTTTTCTCCTAAATCTTGCCTCTTCATTAGAAGTAGAAAGCTTATATAAATCAGTGGCTGAACACATGCAACTCATGAGCAAAAAAGGATCCAGTGTTCACCTGTGAAGTTCAAAGTATTTTGCACAGGCACAAATGATTTTAATAATTTCATTATTAATTTATACCTTTGGACTGAATATACATTTGTACATCAAATGCTACAGAAGCTCTTAATTTGTATTATATTTTTAATTTATAGTTACATTTTTAATACTGGTATCCAAGGAAGTTGAATATTTTAGAATATTTTATGAAGTTCCAGCATTTAATTTAAAGAAGCTCTGCATATACATACACCAATTTACTACAGAAAGCTTACATTTGAACATTTCTGAACACAGACTTTACAAGGCAAAGCTACAGGGCAATATTATTTGATAAATATAATCTGCATTACTGTTCTGGTCATCATAGTAATAAAAACATGGGGAAGATTTGTGTGCAAACAAAGGCTACAGACTTAATCCAGAAGCTATCAACTTTCCTCTTAAATCACAGACAGGAGGCCTAGTGCCTATCATAAAGCACTTTGGTTTCAGAGGTAAAGGAACAGGAACTCTGAGAAAGTAATTCTAGAAAGTACTTATGAGTTCGTTTAATTATAGGAGCTTTAAAAGAAAAAGTGTTTGGGAATTTCAAATTTTGGTAACTGCATGGATCTCACATTGATCTGACTCATCTTCCAACTCACATAGTATGCATACTACATCATTTACAAAATGGTATCTCAATTTTGAGGGGATATTTTTTTTTTTTTTTGAAACATAAAAATGGATAAAACATTTTAGGTATTTATAAAAGGTATATGTTCCTAAATCATTAAGAATGGTTTAGCTGATCATGTTCAGAGCTTGGAGTAGGAAGGAAGACCTTTTAAAAATAAAACTTGGAAAAAAGCAAGCTTCCTTAGACATCTCTCAAATTTACAAGCATTAAAAGGGAGGGTTGCATGGCTTGCTTAAACACTTTACAAGTCAGTAAATATCAAGACCATCTTTTATGTGAAAATACATAGGAACACTTAACACAATCTCAGTGTCCGTGACAGAATTTTTTGGAAGACTGTTTGAGATGCTTTCACAGAAAACACTTTAATCCAATAGCTTCACAGGCACTAAAAGGTTAGTTTTAACTGTTTTATGTATTTGGACAGTAAATACATAAAGTTTCTCAGAGACTGGATTCTGGTGTTCAGGCAAATACAAAAAGGGAAGATAACTATCTGCTATAGCATGCTAATGCTTTTCCCATTCCACAGACCACAGTACTCTCTTGAAAATCCCCTCATGCAGTCACTATCCACTGTTTACATGCTAAATTCCAACAAAATAAAAAAGCTGCTCACTATGCTCCAGCATAAGCAAGCAGCACTAAGAATCTACACATCCCAAGAGCAGAGCCAGTGAAACCTTTCAAAAGATGCTAACCCACACAAAAGGGTGACTCAATTTTCAATGCAGCAGAATTCCAGAGGTGGTGTACTTTGTTATTAACAGGGTACATCTCTACAGGAATATGGAGATAACCATCTTTTGCTGCTCTTTGGGTTTTTTTCATAAGGCACTGAAAACATTTAAGATTTTGCCTGCTTTAAAGAATCACCACCTTAAAATCAATTCAGAAAATATATAGGCAGCAGCAGAAGTCCTTCAGCATCACCTTTCCTTCTCTTGGTTACAAAGCAGCCAACAAAACAGAGCCTCAATACACAAGCAGACCTTTTAGCTACTATCCCATAAATAACAAGAGGCTGTACAGCCAACAACTGCATACACTTGGCTCTAACACATTCATGCCATTTGAAAAATGAAAATCCCTTTCCCCACCAGAAAAAGAAAGCAGAAAGTCAAAACCACCATCATAAGCATTTCACACTTTCAGTCCTCCCTCCTCTCCCTCCAATCAAATATGAGCTCAGGAACTCCTCTTTTTCACAAGAAATTATGGAGTTGGAAAGTCTCAGCAACTTGGAAAGAAAAGAACAGTACAGGGAGGCACATGCACATCCTGCACCATTCCCTGAACCTTTAATGCTTAACTTGCCATTTCACCCAATTTAGGATATTAGGCCTACAAAAGAAACACTTGGCAGTGCAATATGCTGATCCATTCTTAACACAATAACCTCATTCAACAGATTAATAGGGTACATTTATACCTTGAATTCATTCGAGTGCTACAGTAAATTATTTAACAAGTACTTAAAATATGTAGTCATTAACTCATGGTTCCTTTTATTTTATTTTTACTCAATCTTATTTAGTAAGGATGCAAGAAATGAAACCATAAAAGCAATTGCTGCCTCTCCCACCAGCAGGAGAGGGATTTTTTCATTAGAAAGAAAATAATAATTAATAATAATAATAATAATAATAATAATAATAATAATAATTAATAATAATTATGCCCTTATGTACATATATGCAGATACACAGTGTTCAGAATTTTTGACCAAAGAATTTCCAAATCCATTAATCAAAATGTTCAGCAGAAAATTCAAGTTGAAGCCAGGTCAAGATTTTCACTGAACAGCTTATAACATAAACCACAGTGCCAAATACAAAGTAATTATTACTGCAGAATCCTTCCTTGCTAGGTTTCAAAGATGCTCAGAGGTTGAGAATCCTGTATTTCAAGTGACACCAAGGGAACCAACAATTAATGTCATGCACCAGTTTCCACACACAAGATAATAATGAAACATCCTAAATTGTTCTGGTTCCCCTTTAATGCCTTTCTATAGGATAAACATTGTTTTATGAAACCTCACAAAATCCTAGAGGAAATGAAAGCATTCCCTTTCTGTCAAGCTCAACCTGGAAGTAAGAATTAAAATGCTGTTTATAGTTTACAGAGAGACTTGATCCGAGAAATCTAGAATCTTTTCAGACAGTACAATATCTCACACTGATACTTTTGTCACATAAACATGCATTTAGTAAAATCACCAAAATGAAAATTACCTACAGAAGTTTGAGGGGTTTGTTTGGATTTTCTGGGGTTTTTTAGTTGTTCTGTTTTGAGTGTGGGTTTTTTTGGTTCAGTTTTGTTTAATTGGGGGGTTTGGTTTTTGTTTGGCTTGTTTCATTGGTTTTTGGGTTTTTTTTTCACTATGCTCATCCCAACTGAGAGGCAATACATGCCAAACAAGTCACTCAGAAATCAGATTCTGCCTGAGCACTTCTTGCTTGCTCATCTTTAAAAAGAGAAATATTTCAAAACTGCAGTCACAACAGAAGTTGAAGCAATCATACATCAGTTGCTGGCTTTATTTTGAATAACCATCTTTTTACTAGCCAGAACATCACTGAATATTTAGAAACACAAATGTAGTATGGTTACATTTTTAATTCTATGTTTTCTACAGTTCCTCATACCTAAGTTATAACTGTGGGTCTGCATCCATCTCTTATCTATACACAACTGTGACAGAGTTGGGTGAAATGAAGGTCAGAAAAGATTAAAATGCATTTGAATTTTTTCCTCATCTTGACAGGGATTTTATCCCTCTACATTACACAGTTACTGAAAAAAACATTCAAAAAGATCTTTCTACATCACACATTTGTTTACAATGATTTAAAGGAAAATACCGGTTTTGAACAGAAGCAACTCACAACAGATACTAAGTTCAGAAATGTAACATCTTATACAATTAAAAAGACTGTTGACTAGATACAGAAACACTGAAGATTCACACTACCATACCAGTAACTAGGAAGGTTATTGACCCATGAGGCAATAGATTAAAATAGAAGACCAACAATGTCTGCAAAAAAAAGGCATAACTTATATTTTATCTGCACCTTCTGATCTTATATGAACCAAGTGTAATGCTGAGGATACAGAACCAAGAATACCCCAGTAGCACTGGCAGGTTGAAATTACCTTCTCTGTGTCACTAACTCATCTTTAAGAACTACAGCACAGTAGTAAAAAATTAAATGAAGTAACAAACCAGGACTATTGATGAATGTGTATCCTTTTCAGCAGCTTTCAATACTCTCCCTCATACTTAGCTAAGCACTTTGATACTGCTGGAGAAGTTCAAACATTGATACACATGAGGGGTTTAAAGCCCTGAAAAGTTCCTAATGGATATCCACGCTAATTGAAAATAAAAAAATAAAAAAAAAAAACACAAAGAAAAGCAAAACAACATAAGACATAGAAACAGAATGCTGGACAAGTACTTCAGTCACATACAAGCTGAAATTGCCTGGCCAAGTGGTTTAGCACACTCAAGCAGCAAGATAGAAATTGTTCTACAAACAACTTCCAGTTGCTATCAAATTTATATCTCACTAGAAATACTGTTTATATTTTTCAACCTACTGTTGGCCCATTTATATCTGTTAGGCCTAAATTTACAGATCATCTGCTGCCTGTTTAAGCAATTTATAAAACTGTACTCCTCCACTATACTCAAAAGAATGGGTATTTCACAAGCATAAAAACAGATGATCAGATGCTCCAAGTATTTTTAAAACATTTTACTGAAAGTTTTCTTGAGAAAAATTTAAAAACTCAGTGGAATTAAAGTCAGCTTCAAGAAAGTGCTTAACTTCTAATCCTTAATGATAAAAGACCCTCAGACTGCTTTACTTCTTCTCTATTATTCTAATGTGATTTCTTGATTCTGCACCCATGTCAATTTGTACACCTACAACCCCCAACAAGAAAGGTTTACAAAGGGTGGGTTGTTTATACACCAGTTCTGTGCTGAACAAAGAAATTTAGTGACTCTTCTAGATCCCCCCTAGCTCTGCATTACAAGAAGAAATACACAGACAAGAGCTTCAAACTTGAATGCCTACACTATTTAAAATGTACCTTGTGATTGTCAAAGGTACTCAATATATGAAGCATCACCAATACCATGCCAATTTCCTGAAAGCTGAATAAAAAACCATTAAATGCAAAGAAAAATCATTTAAAAAGCATGTGACAACACACATTGGCTTAAATGCCCAAATATAGACATAAACACATGTCAATTTTTCATGCTTAACACAGTGGTGAAAGCTTGACTTCATATACACATATGGAGCAGCAGTTAGAATCCAACATATTCCTATGTTTACACAACCCACTTAAATGTTTTATTTAATAATTCATATAGCACTGTTTTTAAACTTACAGTAATAATACTCAAGCCTAGTGTACATTTTCTATTATTTCAAATATTTTAAGAAAAAGATTAGTGAAGTTCTGGAAAGTTATTAACTGAATTAAAGAAAAGGTGAATTACCAACAGCATTAAAACAACTTAGATAAGACCACAAAGTGTCAGTTAATTCTGTAGAATAGACAAAGGTTTCAAGAGTCACTTCTGAAACACAAAATACAATGCTAAGTGGAATACAAACTAATTGCTTGCTCAAAGAAAAACAGTGAACAAGTTTACTGTGACTTTATTCTCCCAAAACAAATGCTCCTGATTCTGTTCTGCAAGTGAAAAAAAAAAAAATATGAAATTGAAGAAGTTCAGTTATTAAAGTGCAACATTGTACTTTATCTGAACCATGATGAGTATTATTCTTCATTTCTGCACAGCACCAAAGTCCTCATTTATTAGGTACAAGGAAGTCATTTAGCCCATAAGGTAACCAACAGTGATAAACACACCTCAACTATCATATGCAATAATCTCTTGCATTTGCATCTATGGGATGATTACAACCCCTGCCTGACAAACATTTATACCCTCTAAATCTCTCTCTCAGGAAAGCCTATCCAGTTTCAGTGGAAGATGGAGACTTTTGCATATAACTGCAACCACAAACCAAATCTTGCTTCAGATGCTGATAATGCATAACAGGTGTTGGAAGGCTTGCACAAAACGAGCTGATAAGGGTTTACACACCACAGCTGACTATTAGCACAATCACTATCTGTGTCAGCAAATTCCAAAGACAGACCAGGAGTTAAAGCCATGCAAGACATTAAAACTAAAAGGATGATCAGGTTCTCCAATTTGACACCATCGTGCAATTCTTAACTCTGTGAATGCTTTAGAACAGGCTTAAATAAAGTGGTATCTCCAGTAACTCAAGAGCTCTTTCATCTTAGCTTTAGGCTATGCCTTCTTGTACAACCGCATTGAGAATAAACCAGTTCCTTATTTACAGTGATCATTACCATGAAATAATTTCCTGAATAATCTTACCCTTAGTCCCTGCTTAGTATGCTGCTAAAGCATGCTTTTGCTTAATAGTATTATTGCCTTTGGTGGCCTAAGTACAGTAAATGAAAGGTAGAGGCCTCCTTTTAAAAATAAGTTTTCAGTCATTTCTTAAAGTAGAATACCCATTATACATAGCACACTTTAGTCTCATAAATTAATCAGCAACAGAAAAGAACCAGTGCATTAAATCAATGAGAACAAAGACACACAATTCTTTTCTATTCTTGTTTACATTTCAGCTGCACCAAACTGCAAACTCAGCTCACAAATTTTTACCTAAAAGGTCATACCAAGAATACACTTGCTGTTATTACACTGATATTAGGTAAACATAGTTTCTTCTCCTAGAAGACTACACTAGCAAAACTACTCTTTACAACTTGATCTACTTTCTAAGCTGTTAAGAGAAAGTTCTGAAAAGGCTTATTTAATTTATCATCCTCTGGAAACTGAACAGCTTTATTACAGGGTGGGCTTTTGGGAAAAAAGATGTTCTAGCCACGTCTTTCAAGCTTAAGCAAGGCACATTAACATGAAGGTCTTTTAGAGAGGAGGGCTGGGTTTTCTGAGGTTTTTTTGTTTTCTTTTAATTAATATTCCCCTTCCCATTTTCATACCTTTGCCCGCTTACCACTGACTGTTAAAGACTCCTTATTATGGCATTATCTAGATCATTGTAACTTGTAAAGACTGAAACACTTCACTACCAATACAAAGACTGACAAATAGGTAATTCTAATATCCTAATTAGCCTGTAACATAAAGGAAATCCTGAGACAGTAGCAAAGATGGCTTTTCAGCATTAAATATTTTGAAACCTGCTGGTTGTTTACTCTGCATATACACTGATAATTTCCAAAGAGCAGCTAAAACTGTAATGATAAGAAACATTTTCTGGAAATCACATTATCAGTTGGAGACCAACACTTCTCAGCATCTCCGACAATCTTTTTTTATTTTAAGTCGTAAATTACTGCTTTTACAACCCCTTGAAATCTGTTGATTCTTCCTGTATTTAGCAATACCAAGCACTGCAGCTATTCTCAGTTCAAAGCAAACCATGGTATGCAGAAAATGGCTCTACAAAAGCCACCGGAAAAAGGTCCATCCAAGCAGGTATTGCCACATCCAGCAGGCCAGCACACACACAAGGTGCAGACCCTAAATTCCACACTGTTATTTACTTAGAGATCTAACAAAGCAATTCTGCCAACAGTGGGAATTTTATCAGATGAAATGAGAAGCTGGAGTTGTCACCATAACACAACAGCAACCACATTTTCTTTAAAGTGCTTTCTTTTTACTCGTGTAACTTGCCATTACTGAGGGTAGCTGTTTTTCCAAGTTCCAAAGATAGCCAAACTGAAGATCTGAAGAGACTTTTAGGAAATTTATTGATGGAAAGACTCTGAAGCAAGTTTAAAATCTGAGAAAATAATAATGCTGCCCCTATGATGCTATTAAAGAAACTACCACCATAAATCCATGCTAAGCCACCATAAATCCTTATTGTGAATTATCTTCCAAAAGTATCTTCTCCCTTTTTCATCAAACACACAGAAGCAAAACTTACAGCAAATCTTAAAAGCCCATATAAACACAAACATCTTCCAAAGTAAAATAAGCAAAACTTATAAAAAAAAAAACTTTAAATGACATGTCTAGTTCAACTTCAGTATTTTCATTCACTACTGCCTGACTATAACATCCTCAACAAGCATGCAATCACACCTGTAAAAATCTCATTTGTATTAATATCAAACTATGTATGTAACAAAAATTAATCCAATTTCCTGACTGAACTCTTGCTTTACAAGCTAGTACTAGTTACTAGAGAGGCTGTTAATGAATATTTAATTTCTCAAATTCAGCTTTAATCTTCCAGTTTTTCCAGAGATTTAATAACAAGCCATAGCATACATCCTATACAGAAAACATTTCCTCCATATTGTTTTCTCTGTCTAGCTGTAAAGAGATCTTTTCCAAAATTTCTGTTCAAAAATAAAATTGAGAGATTTGGATGTACTAAAGAATACTTCAAATCTCCATGTCACTTTTAAGTGCTTATCATCACCTTTTCCTCCTCCCTCTTTTCCTTCTCTGTTGGATGAAATGCATAAACAGGTGAAAACAACTTACATCAGACTGACAAATGAAAGCAACTCTACAGAAAATGCTGTCAAGGACAGGGAGACAGTTCTTCATTCTCTTATCCTTCAGTTCACAAAATCTGCTTTTCAGTAATGGTAAACAAGATTTCAGATTAAGTTATTTTAAAATTCACTTACAGAAGCCTTTATAAATGCTGTAAAATGCACTGGTTTTTTTAAGTTTTTGCTTTACTGGTTAATTTAAGAATTGCACAAAATCTTACTGCACCTATAGCATAATAAAGCATTGTCTAGGAAGATGTAAAACTGCTTTTGCAACATTGAATATACACACACAAAATAATTCACTGTAATGTCAATGGTTTTTTCCATACTTAAGTTTCAAAAGCATAAAAAGAAATCATCTTCTACAGTTTCAAAGATGAAATGCTAAGCTCAGAAGACATCTATAATTGACACAATTTAACAACAGAACTGATTAATCAAGGTACCTGCTGCAAACCCAAGAAACTGTAAGATAATCATGCACTAAAATTGGTCGATACCATAATTCAAGAGAAGAAAAAAATACTTAACATTCAAAATACAGGACTGCATTTTTGTAAACTGAAATGTTAGAAGATAATCTAAATTTACCAACATTTAGAAGATAATCTAAATCTACCAACATATATACATCTATGGCATACCCAACAGGCTGAAGAAAGAAAAGTTAGAAGAACCACCACGGGGGGTGGTGGGGTTTTTTTCTGTTGCTTTTACTGGGTTGGTTTTTTTGATATAGGAACTCATAACAGTGTTACCCTCTCTTTAATAGGGAAATTTTGCTAATTATTCTTACATACAACATTCTGTCAAGCAGTTACTTTTTAATATCTATTATTTCAAGTCACTGAAGTTTAAAAAAAAAACCCAAACATTCTAGAGAAATAAAGATTACAGTTTTCAAAGTAGATACACTCCACTCTGTCTATATTTAAAAGGCCATGCCCTGATAACAGGCATAGAAAGAGAGCCTCAAATGGTGTTCTAAAAACTGAACAGGACTAAAGACTTAAAGATACTGGCACGTCTTTAAGGGCAACTATATACAGGTTTAAGGAAAGCTGGGAGTTAATCTAAACGAGGTATTACATGGGTCAGATGTTTTTTCAAAGGCACACTAAATGGAATTTTACAGCTTCTTCACTGGCCCAATTATGTCATCACTTCTTTCTCCTGCCTTTTCCCTTGCCAGGTTTAGAATCACTTGGGACTTATTGATAAGTCTTCAGTGACATATGTGCGTGTGCACAAGACAAAGATAAACGGGCATTTTAAACACATATTTACCATATACCTGCTTCTTAAATGTTTATATATTTTTACAATAAACTACACTTCCTGTAAAACAGGCAATAAACTTAACAACAGGCAAAAAATTAAACTCTAACTAGAGACATCCAATGGCCAGAGAAATGAAAAGCCAAGCAGAACAGGGTTATCTTGCACTACCTTCAGCAAGTGATCAGATCTAAGCCCCAGACCACAAGAAACTCCAGTCAGCATGATAATATAAATAATATCTTGTTCTGAAACTCCCTGGATACAGAAACAGATGCAATCTCGCTAAGTTTTCAATGTTACGGGCAGATATGCAGAGAAAAGTGCCACTTTAAATTATCTAATTGTACACAAAAGTAACCTGACCACTACTGCCATGCAAAAAACCCCACAATTATTTTTGGTGTCCATTTAATAGAGTCATATCCTGCCCCGTGTAAAGAATCTAAATGATTTTCCAACTGCAGCTAAACAAAAGTGTAGTCTACCTGGAGATGACAGATTGAACAAAGACGCAACGTGCATGGGAGAAGAAAGGATATGATCCTTGGCCAGCCAAATAACAGAGGAAGGAGGTATTTCTGGCTATTGTTACCCTGAGGGATTTAAACATTCTGGAAAAACTACCTATCACGACAACAGCTAACATATGCTCTTAAAATCAGTGTACAGTCACATGCCAGATGTCATTTTCCAAAACACTAAGTATCAATGAGTTTATGATTCTCTCAGCTAGGATCCCCCGAAAGATTAGGGAGATTTTTTTGGTTGGGGAAAAAAAAGAAAAACACCACTACAACATAAGAACAACCCCAGACAAAAACCTACAGACCACGAGAACACACCACCAAACAAACACCAGTCAGACCCGTGAAGTGAAGGATTAGTGTTCTGGTTTAGAAATATGGAAAGAAGGCAAATCAAAAAACATTACTGAGAAAACTGACTGCTAGTAGCATAATGGTGGCACTGTGGGCTTTAACACCTCAATCCGTCTTCTACCACCTTCACATACTTATTGACTAAAAAACAGAATCAGAATTAAACAGTGTTGGAACTTGTCTTCTAGCACTCCTGGAAGACAAGCTGCTACTCATTATAGCTCCCTGGCATCTTAGAAAGACATGATGAAAGCCACTAAGGCAGTCAACACCTCATGATCAACATAATCAGAGACTGCTGATAGAGTTAGTATTTGCAATATTAAGGAAAGAATCCAGCCTCTCCCAGTAACCTGGTTTATTATTTTTTTAATAAGGCTTTGCCATTGGTATTACTCTTGATTTATGCTATGGCACCAAGAAGATATTTAAGCAGTTCGCCTGCCATTGCAATGCCATTTCCCCCACCTTGTAAGTATTTAGTGCTTTATTTTGTCTCCTGAGTCTCAGTTTTTCTTTTCTGGTGTTCTTGCCCATCCTCTCCCACATTCTCAAGGCAAGTTATTAAAGTTACTTCCTCCAGTAACATAGCTTCTTCTTAGGACAACAAGTTCTTTGGGAGAACCACCACAGTCTTCCCATCCATTTCTAAACACATTATCACAAGGGGTCCTCAACACTGTGAGGAATTTCCATGTGTAATTAATATCAAACAATTGCACTTTAAAACTGCGGTTCGGATCGCTACAGCCTGCACACGCAAGTGCCCTTCACAACTGACACAGATCTCTGCACATGCTGTCAAAGAACAGAGAACATTCACATGAACATACTATTCAGACCAGCCAGTGGTCAGTTACCTGCAAAGGTGAAGGTGGGAGAACACAAGCAGTTTCCTACTCTTGACTTCACAGAATTGGTGCGCCAGATTCCAAGGCTCACCACTCCTCCGTAGGCCTGAGTGGCTCTTGCCATGGCTCCATGCTTTGAAGCAAAACCACCAAGACCAAAAGTGCCCTAAGTTCAATTTAAAGAGCCACAACAGTGTTGCTGAACCTCCCTTTTCCCACCATACTCATTTGCCTAAAGCACTGCTTGGCTGTCAAAGAGAAGACTTCTACATATACCACAGACTCACAACTGGTTCAACCTGAGTAAAGTCAATACTTGAAAAAAAAGAAGCTGATGCAGGATGAAGTCTAGGCTTGTGAAAAAGAAACACAATCTACCTTAGAATAAATATTAATTATTCCAGTATAGTAATCTAAACTACAATCACCACTAGCATACCCACATTCCGCAGTATTCTTTAGTCTTCCTCTATACAATGGGAACGTACACAATGTCACAGATTGCTAAACACAGTTTACCCACGCAGTAGTTTCAGAGCATCATCAATACAACCCACCCCCTCAAGAGTAAAGCAAGTATTTTAATATATACCTACATGCACTGGGACCCAAGAAACAGTAATTCTTATTAGACAAAAACATCACACCACTTCAGTGCACAGAATGGCTGCAACGAGACCTTCAAGTTAGCGCAAACCAAACTATCAGACAGCATCTTTGAATAAAAGTTACAAGCACTCTTACCTCTCATCCTCACCATCTACGAGGGGCGTTGTCAGAGGCAGCACCTTCAGCGGAAAGAGGGAAGCAGAGGATGGCATGTTGCTGCTACCACCATCCGAGACAGATGATGCTCCAACACCACTCTCACCGCTGGCAGCTTGAGGTAAACCCACCAAGGAAGGTTCTGTAGGGCGCCTGCCATCTTCCATTTGGCTTGCAATTGACTGAGCTAGTGATTGTGCAGGGAACTGGGTAGAGCTGAGCGGTATCTGCTGTGGCACACTCTGTGCCACTGGCATACCTATACTTGTTGATATCAAGGGGGGCTGACTAACACTTTGAGCCAAATTCCCATTCTGCACAGTCGAAGCTTGCGCTATATTCTGCGGCTGTCCCAAACCTATGGAAGCAGAAGGTATGCCAGGAGGCACAGCTGAACCAGCCTGACTTGGTGCAGGAACAGTACTAGCAGCCGGTATAGGGCTAACTGCAGGCAGCTGCTGGCCGGTCATCCCCTGGACTACAGAATCCACTCCTTGTGCCTGCGGCTGTACAGGTAACAAGGTGTTTTGCTGAGCAATGACCATTTGCTGAGGAAGGCCTGAAGTGCTAGCCTGTAATCCCTGCTGCATTATTCCTGTCTGCACAGGCTGCACTACTTGTGAAGATGGAGGAGCAGCCGTTGACGGCATAACTGGAGGTGGAATTTGGCTTGCAGCAGACGGTGGCTGCACCACAGTGGCTACACTTCCTTGCTGCCCAACATTCAGCATTTGACCACTGGTACCTACACCTGGTATCCCTGCTGGAGCATGTGCAACAGGCTGAGCTGGGGCAGCAGCTGGATGTGCTTGTACTGAAGGCTGCATGCTCTGCGCCGGGGCGACGGGAACCGGTTGCCCTGCTCCTACTCCTGTAGAACTGGGCTGCATGGCAGGGGCTGGAGTCTGAAGAATCTGCTGATGTTGAATGTAGTCTGGCATAGCCCCTGTGACAGAGTTTTGGTTCCCGGGCTTAACGTGACCTGCAGCCATCTGTGTAGGAACTGTCTGTTGCTGCTGTTGTTGCTGTTGCCCGTACTGCAACTGCTGCTGCTGTACAACTGGCAAAGTCTGCACGGGCTGCGCCGGCTGAGAATACGAGAGCTGCTGTTGAGCCATACTTGGAATGGCAGGTTGCTGGTGGCCCAGAGATTGGGATACACCTAGGATATTAACTGGGGCTGGCTGAACCCCAGTCACAGTGGTTAGACTGGCCTGTGCAGGAGGTTGGACCCCTGGCTTCTGCTGTGGATAGTTTACTTCTTGAGAATGCAGCTGGACTTGTGCAAGCTGTGATTGAGAAACACTCTGTGGTATACTGGATGCTGGAATTGCCGGAGGAGCAGTGCTGCTAAAATCCATCTGCTGTGGACCCACACCTTGAAAAGCTTGCTGCTGTACCACAGTAGGTGCTCCCATTTCTCCACTTCCCACACTTTCTGTATAGTGACTCAGTGTGCTTACATTGCTGCTAACAGAACTCCCACTGGTGCTCTCCCTTTCAGAAGTCACTTCAAGCGGGTTTTGTTTTATCGTCTCTACTGCTTTGTTTACTGCTACTCCTTCTGAAACTGCAACAGTGTTTTCTTTATCATAGAATTCAGTGCATGTCCATCGGCCTTTCTTGAAAGGTTCAGAACTAGAATCTAATTTTACAACCCTAAACCTTGAAGTGCCAGATGTAGGCTGCTGCTGGCTTGATCCCACTGCCATTCCTGCAGTTGGATTAGTAACATTGTTAATGACACTAGAGGAAGCACTCGTACCATTGCCAACACCACTCAAGATATTCACATTAACACTGCTGCTACTTCCAGACAAAGCATTTACATTACCAGTACTTGTAATGTTGCTTAAATTTATAGTACCAAGCACATTGCTTGCCACACTAGAACTACCACCACCCATATTATTTAAGGTACTAGTTCCAGTAGCAGGACTTACACCTAAGCTGCCAAGAGTACTTGTGGTGCGGATATTAGACACGGCAGATGCCGGGGAACCAGTGGATGATGCAGCAGAAACTGGTGCAGTTGATATAACATTGTCAGAGCTTCCAGTTGTTGATAGTTTTCTAAATGATGGGCTGGGCGGTGGTCCTCCAGAAACAGGGGCACTGCCCACCCCAGGATGCGATGGATGATGGTGTCCATGATGGTGGTGGTGAAGATGGTGGTGGTGATGAACATGATGGGGGTGAACACTTCCATTGATCACAACACCCTGCTGTGGGTGATGAGGCAGAGGAGCATGCTGCTGAGGAAGATGAGGCTGGTTTGGAGAAACAGCCCCAGGAGTCTCTGCCTCTTGGAAGTTATTTAAAGTCTCTTCAGAGGAGCTCCTCTCAGGTTCTCCCAAGTCAGTGGCCCTGGATAAAGAAACATCCAAGATTTCTGAAGATGACAGGTCTTCAGTGTGGGACTCATCCAGGTCATCGTAGCTTTCCGTATCCTCAGCTATGCTGTTATTAGAGCTCATACTTGCCGATATTTGAGCAGGGGTCACACTGGTAATTTGGAATCCACTTTTCTTTTTCATTTGAGCTCCAGTCTGTGTAAGAGGCTGTGGCTGGAGCTGAGACTGCGAAAGGAGGTTCAGGCTTTGTGGAGGAGGGGGTGTCGGCTGTGGACCCGCTGATGAAGATGCTGCGGGAGATGGAGGCGGCGGCTGGACCAGCAAAGGCGGCTGATAATCCTCGGCGGAGAGGGCAGTGCTCCCAACGCCGGTACCTGGTGCAGTGGGAGCAGTAACGCAGCTGCTGCCGCTGCTACTGCTGCTGCCCCTTCTAGGAAACATTGCCGGGTGCGCCATCTTCCTAGCACTAATGTCTGCGGCTGAGTCAGGCTGGTGCATTGTATCGGGTGTATTTTAAGAGTGCAATCCCCCGGTATGGAGAGAGAGACAGACAGACAGACACAGAGACACACACAGACACACACGCACACACAGTTAGCTTTGCGCTCACGGCAGGGCAGAGATACAGCACGCACAACCCCCCCCCCCGCTTCGGCTCCCGCAAAGCACGGGCTGAAGCGCCTCGGCACCGCCGCTAACCACCCCCCTCCCCTCCTCCTCCCCTCTGAGACAGGGAGGGGGCGAGGACCGGTCCTCCAGATTAGCGCTTCTGAATGTGACACTTTCAATCCTCCGCCATTCACTTTCTTTCTCCCTCTCCCCGCCACCCCCTTCTGATTTCCACCGCCCTCCTGCCCTCCCCCCCTCCTGCCCCTCCCGCCCCCCGACTGCACCTCTCCTGGGGGGTGGGCAGCGGGCGGAAGAAATGCTGGAGGTAGCCAGCCAGCCAGCCGGCCGGCCGGCAAGCCCCAGGGTCGAGCCCCTTGCTCCCCGCGGCTCACTCGGGCGCCGCGGCTCGCCGGTAGCCGGCACAACCGCCCTCAGCAGGGCGGGCGCCGCCGCCGGGCCGCCGCCTCCTCAGCGGGGCGAGGGCAGCCGGCGGGCCCTCAGGGCAGCCCGGCAAGGCGGCCGGCGCCCCTCGCCATCACAGCTGTAGTAGTAGTAGTAGGAGAGAGCAGATACGTACAGGACTGGCGCACAGCAGGGCGGCAGCGGCAGGCTGAGCCGGGCAGGGACATCCCCGTCAGTGGCAGCCATGGAGCTGAATCATTTTGGGTATGAAAGAGACGGAATAAGGAGGGAAGAAAAGCAGCAGCAGCCCAACAAGAGAGTCCATGAAAAGGAGGGAGGGAGGAAGGGGGAGCCAGCCAGGCAGCCTCTCTCTCCTCCCTCTGTGTCTGGCTGTCTCTGGAGGAGGCTCCGCTCCGCACGCTCTTCCTTCCCCCTCCGCCTCCTCCCCCTTTATAACAGGCGGCACCCGCTCTTCCTCCGCAGAACCGCGCCTGGGATCAGTCCTCCTCCCGCGTGCGCGTCTGCCTCGTCCTTTCTTCTTCCCTCCGGGTCTCTCCCGGCTTCCCTGCCACCGCGGGTCTCTCCCCCTCCCGGCCCCGTCTCCTGAGCGGAGCGTTGGAGGAGGGCGCTGCACCGAGGTGCAGGGGGGAGGGGAAAGCTCGCCAAAGGGGAGGGCAGGCGAGAGACAACGTAAGATGGCGGCCGCCGCGCATGCGCGCCCTGCTGGCAGACATAAAGCCCGTCTGGCCGAGGCCGACGGAAATAGGTTCGGCTCGAGTGGCGGAAATTGCCGAGCGGCGCCGAGCCCGCGGAGGGGGAAGGGTGGGGGGTTGTCCCCGTGTGGGCTCTCCAGGCTGGGGAGGGGGTGCGGGGCGGGGAAGGGCTGTGGCCATGGTGACCGGGCAGGCAGGCAGGCAGACCCCCCAGCAGCCGCCTCGTCTCCCCAGCCCCGAGGTGCCCCTCTACTGCCTCTTCTTTGGTCCCGCAGCATGACTGTGCCTCACATGACCCGCCGCCGCTTCCCTCCCCCTCTCCTCAGCTCCGTTGCAGATTTATTCAAGTTATTCATCACCTTCTCCTTCCTCCCCTCCCTCGGTCCAGAATATTCCTGCCCGTTCCTTCCCCGCCGCTCATGGAGAAAGCGGAGGCGCTCCGCTCGGGGACCTCCTTCCCCTTTGTGCCCCCCGCCGCTCGCATCTTTGCCCCCTCCGGCGGGGGTCTTCGCGGGTGACTCCCTTCACACCCCGAAATGGCCGCCGCCCATCCACCCTCCTTCATGCCCGCTCTGTTGGCCGGGCGGGAGGACGGTGTCTCCGGGGGGTGGCTGGAGGCCCCCGGCGTTGGCAGGGCGGGAGCTACGAGCAGGGAAGCAGCGAAACGGTGTGGGAGACGCTGGGCTGTGGCGGGGCGGAGGACACGACGGTGCCGAGGGGGAAGGGCGGCCGGGTCAGGTGAAATCATTCAGCATCAGCATTCGTAAGCGACATGTGTGGGCTGCTCCAAAAACGATGCCGTTTCAAAGGTATTTTTAAGCTACTAAACGGAATTGAGGTGAAGTCCCACCCGTCTTCCCTCGCTGCTTCAGTGCTGAGATCCTGATGGGCAAGAAAGACCTCGTGGCCCTTCTTCTCAAAGCCGGGCAGCAACTTTCAAAGTGCCTCTCCCGATGCGCTCCAGCTCTCCCTTGTCCCAAACTGAGCTTCTCCTCATCGTGGAGTCACGAACGTCTGGTCTCTGAGGACACTCGGTGGGTGCATGTCCACCAGGAGGTTTTCCTTCGTGTCCTTGCTGCTGTTAGGGTGCACAGAGCTGGGCAGAAAGTGGGACGGTAACTCTATGGCCACGCAAGCCCGATTTGCACCCTCGGCATTGCTCCACCTTTTCCATCAACAGGACCCTCTCCCGCAGTGATAAATTGTGTGTCGCGGCTTTCCTATGGAGAGGGGGACATTTTTGTACCCTCTCCCCTGTTTCTCTGTCAGCACATCCCTTGTCTTCAAACACAGGCATCCGTGAGCTGGTGGGGGTGTTCCAAATCGCTGCTTTGAAATGGGCCCCTTTGCGTGGAACAGTAAAAGGTTCGCGGGATGAGACGGGCTCAGGCTAATTCTGTGACCTGACTATGAAATATCCCCGGCTGGTTTGGACTGTCAGCAGGGCACAGGGAATAAGGAGGGCTTGGTGTGTGCTGCAGTGAATATTCAAGCACATCAGGAATAGTAGAGCTTTAATAGGAGAAAAGTTGTGAGAGTCCAAGGCATTATATCATATAGCTGAGTCATTGGAGAGTTCTTGTGGGAGATGTAAACTGCTCCTTCAGGCAGAGCAGAGAGGAGATTTGAGTCTCCCATATTCAGTGTGTGGTGTCTAATCGCTGAGGTACTAAAAAAGCTGTTTTTCTAGCTCCATTTTGTGAAAAGGGTGAGGATTCAAGGTCACACACACAGTGGGAGGTTTTGCTGCTTGTTCCTGAATTTCACCCTTCCATCTCGCCTCTCCCTGTTAGCCTACTATATCTAAACTCATTCGGTGAGGGGACAGGGGTGGCTCTAAGCAAATCCCACCTTTTGCAGCCTAATTCCTTTTATGTCTGGAATGCAGACATTCAGCTCAGGACTTCAGGTGTCTGAAAGGTAGATTTGCAACCCTGGCTCCTTCTGCAGCTCTAGGACACTACCTGTGTACAGACACTACAAAACGGTTGACATTTAGTTAAACAAGATTCTGCCTTTTGTGAGAGCAAAATATTACTTTTTTAAACTAATAACCACATATGACAGCTTGAAGACCATACTACCCGAATGTGAGCTCTGCTGGAAGGAGTCTATGTGTAACCCTCACAGATGCTAGGAAAGCATCACAAAGGTGCCCACAGCCTGTCTGCATCTTGATGCAACACGAAGGCCTCCTATATGTCTTTAATGAGATACATGTGTAAAAATTTTTGAGATGAGAGCCTGAGGTTGCAAGCCAATTTCCATTGTAAATTCCTGTTCTGTCTGCTTATAGCTTTCCCAGAACAATTTCCTTGAGGAATTAAGTCTTCTATGATTAGTCGCAGCTCAGAGATGATTTTTTGTATGTTTGAAAAAAGTCCAAATACTTTTAAAGCTCATAGGCTCTGAATACAGATGAATCTGTTTCTAGCCATAAAAATCTGTGCAAAAGTATCTCAGAAGGGATTGAGCTATATAACCTGTATGCAGCTAATAGACATTAACAAGCCTGAAAAAGAAGTAAACCAGTGGTATTTTCATTGGTTAAATGTTTGCTTTTGCCCACACCAACTGATATTCATCTTGAATAGCTGGTGGTGTTTTGGGCTACAAACATCTTAGTATAGCATGTGAAACATTTCTACATGCACAAAAGAAACTGAAGAAAAAATGAAATATGGGTAACGGTGCTAGTTTCTTTGCCTAATGTGGTCACAGGACAGTTAACAATCTAAATGATCGTCTAGAGTAGACAAAGCACATCTGAAGTGGCATGTTTCAAGTTAATTTTTTAATGCTATTCATAGGTATGAACATTTTAATGTTATACATTCTTTGCTTATCTGTTTTCATCAGTATATGCTTACACTTCTCTTTCGTGTTTTGTAATCCTTAGTCTAAGCATGAGAATGAGGTTCTCAAAGATTTAAATTCCTTTTCTTATCCATTAAAGTTTATGAAATTAAAACGAAAACATTTAAACTGACAATTTGTTATTAATTGTGTTTTCTACTTGATATTCAAAGTAGGAAATAAATTTTATCCTTTACAGAACACCAACAGAATTGATGACCTTCACGTATGGACAGTAAGTGATATTACCCAATAGTTATTCCAAGTGAGTCCACCTGCTGTGTGTTAATGAACTCTATTAACTGACTGGCTGGAACCAGAGGTGCTTGTGGCACCATCACTGGATGGATCCAGCACCTTGTTCTCCATGGTCTCTGCTTATAAATACAAGGCAGAGGGTCCTTCAGTCCCATCATTACCTCAGCTGGACACTGAAGACTGCTGGAGAGTTGCCTGTTCAGAGTTTTATCCCCTTGGATCACATCCCCTACATAAATGCTTCCCGAATCAACAAGCACAGATGGGCCTGATGCAGCCCTTGCTGCCAGGCAGGGAGAGTGAGTGTTTGGAAGAATTCTTATTTCAACCTTAAAATCTTGCAATTCAGGTTAGTGCAAGAGAACAAGATCTTCATAGTGTAAATATTTAGAGATCTGTCTCCACCATATGCAATATTTCTTCAGACAGGAAACAACAAGCCTTGCTGCCTCCACAGATCGTCCAAGAAGAAGCAGCATTTTAGTACTTCATTTCTTTGGCTTCTTTACTGTTTCATACAGTTGTGTGCCTTCATCCTAGGATATGCAGTAGTTTATGTCTTTGTGCAGAGTAATTATACAGCCAACAAACAGGAATACTATGGGATTTTTTAACTCAGGACAGTCAGAGTCACGGCAAATCAGCCTGATGTCTCTTTAAATCCCCTGTGACTGCTTCATAAATAATTTTTTAAAAACTGTAATGAAAAGGATTTTTTATGATATGAAGCTGTCATTGTTAGTTAAGACAGAAGGCTTTTCTGTGTTCATTAATATTGCTGTCTGTAGTCTCTAAGTTGATTTGCAAAGATGAATAAATTTTTTTTCTTCCTTCTTAGAAAAGTACTCATTAGAAAAATCTCACCTTTCAGTTCTGAAAAAGTTGTAATTCTGCTTCTGTATTTTCTTAGAAAGTTCAAGTCAAGTCTTGATCTTCCTTTCTTGTTTTGTTTTTAGTTGGCTGGTTAGTTGGTTTATTGGGGTTTACTGACTGATTCCAAAACGCCTACTGAAACATTTTTTAGTCTTTATTTTAATTCCTATGAAATGATGTTAAACTTTGTGGAACGGGAAGTTTTCTCACAAGTTTTTATTAAATAAACGCTTGCAGAAATTGACAATTCTAGCACACTTAAATTAAAAACAAAACAAAAAACCCCAAACTTCCTTTAGAATACTCGGGTCTACCCTAATGTGAATATATTTAAAACCATATCATTTAGGTCATCTGGAAGATTTGTTTTAAAATATTAATTATACCTTGCACTTGGGAACTGTGGCCAAGTAGGTGCTCTTTTTTATTTATTTTTTCTTAACAGGGTTTATATTGTAGATTTCATGGAAAACTTCTGGAAAGACATCACTTTAAACTGAATGGACTTAAGTGTAGCATGTTGCAGCAGCAGGGGTTAAAAGTCCTCCACCAACTCATGAGTGATGTATCACCATCCAAAAGACCACCATGATTTTATCACTATCATAGTGCTCTTTTTTATTACTCAGTTTTTTTACTTGCATTTGTTGTCAGCTGATGAAATTGCATTTATAGTTCTGGGAAGTATTCCTCCAATACCTCAGCCTACAGCTGTAATGGATGCAATTCAGTTGTAGTCTGAGATCATTTATTTAATTAGGTGTTTGTAGAGTATAGCTCTTAGATTGTTAACTGTCTGATCTTTGATTAGTCAGCCAACTGGTATATATAATTAAGTTGAAGATTAAATAAAATAGATGATCAAATCATTGAAAAATGGTCCAATTGTTAAGTAGACCATCCCTTTCTTACCTCTGGGAAATCAGTGAGCAAAGTAGCGAGTCAACTAGTATTTTAGTTTAGTTTTAATTTTTATTAATTAATCATAAAGATTTGGACAGGACTGTTTCACAGTGTTGGAAATCAGTTTCTAATTCTCAGCCATAAAGATTGTGTGGTGGTGTTTTCTTTTGACAGATCCTAACCCTGATAGAGGAAAACACTTAGGAAAATGCTTTGTTTGAGAATGCACTTTGTGTCTCTTGCCTACACTGGTAATTCTGTGGTGGCTAAAAGTTCTGCAATTTATGTGTGATTTTCTTGAATGATCAGGGGTGAATGTGTCTGTTGTGATGAGACACAAATCGTTAAAATCTCAGGCTGGGAATAAATACCCTGAAGAACCAGGCTTGTTTGATGCAGAATTCTTTGGAAAAGCAGAAAGAATGTGGAGCTAGTTAGTATTTAGCACAGTCACACCATTTTTGTCATTATATTATCACATAGTACCTGGAGGCAGAGAGGCAATCTTGCTTGTGAAGGGTACAGAGAAATCCTTTTGAAATGATTTAGTTGTCTGAATATTTTGTATCTAAGTTTCACCTCCCTTTTGGCTGTGTCAACAGTATTTCTTCCCATCTGAAATATATTCTGTGAAACCATGTATGTGTTTGCTCAAATCCAGAATTTTCTATTGGACAGTACTTGAGCAAACTTAAATATTTGGGGGCTTCTTATATGCATTAGTGGTAGTGCCTGAACTGCTTACTGAAAGCAAGCACAGATTTGCCATGAGCACAGAAGCAAACACAGTTTTTATGAGTAGGTCACTTAGTGTTTTGATCTGCATTTTAAATTACTGTATGGGACACTTTTGCTTCTGCACATGTACACGGGCAAGTCCTGAAAAGTCAAATGTCCTTGTGGCAAAATTCAGTTGGAAACAGGATTCCCAACTCAAGCACCAGAAAAAATGGCCTTTATCAATTTCAGTAGAACAAAGGATGTGCAAAGTCCTGACAGTTCAAACACATCATCAGAGGCTTAACTTCAGTCATGTGAATAGTCCCTTTGACTGCTAACATTTGGTAACTAAACCCCTAAAAACTTAACATTACATGTGTAAATATTTGTAGGCTCAGAAGACAAAAAGGTGAGGTATGTGCTAAGGTGTGGTCCTAGGGAGCTTTAGGATTATGATGACATTTAGTTGGTAACAGTGTTGAGTCCTTATCAGCAAGAAAGTTACTCTGTGTGCTGCCAGACCAGGCACTCTCCAGTATTTTTGAAGGGATGCTAACTTTTTTCTGATAGGAACCATGTGTCTCAGCTTAAAAGCCACCCCTGCTAGTTTCACTGTTTTAGGATCAAGCCACATCACCTCATTTCCAGTTTTATCACTCATTGAGGCATTTTAACTGTTGTTAGCAAGAGACTAGAAAAATGCCTGTTTTAAGTAGGGCATCAAACAAAAAAAAACATGTTTCTATTGATTACTAAGTGCTTTATTTCTCTTCAGTCCCAATACCTTTGTCAGTAATTGGGCATGGAAGCACTGATGAGAGTTTCAAACCCGGCGGGGTTGCACACCACATCTCACTGCCAAGTGAATTCTTTTCTAATAAACAAGGAAAGGCAGAAATAGTGTCAAAACATTCCTCAGACCACTGTCCTACTTGAAGAAGGGGCAGTATGTCAGTGTGCCTGTCCCCCGGGACTAGGTGGAATGACGCCACAAGTGAGGGAATTCCTTCCTGCAGCAAACACCCCCTGCCCGCTGTCTCCCGAGTGACTCAGTTGTCTTTTTTAAACCATCTGTAGGAAGCAAAAGACAAATCCTGGTCGACACACGTGCTAAATCTAGCTCAGAAACTTCCAGAGCACTTGCTCTGGAATTGGCGGGTGTCTTCCCAGCAGCTCACAAGATTCCCCTCAAAGGGGAATCCTCGGTGAGAAGACTTCTAACAACTCCCTGTTGGCGTGGGCTGCAAGAAGCTCCTTCTCTACCTCTACCTCTACCATGCACAGAGGAAGAAGTTGATAGCATCCAAGTGAAATTCACAGGCACGAAGATGAGAGGTGGCTTGGAAACCAGACAGGTCCAGGAAATAACAGGTGGACTTTGTATGTCCAGAAAAAGTACATTTGCTTGGTTCACATGCTTGGTAAACACTAAATTAGATGTGACTTTGGAATATAAAATGGATGCAAAGTAACATTTTTAGTGCTCAGTGACATTTAAGAAGAAGCTGTTGTTATAGACCTAGGAATTGTAATAAGGACATTGTGGTACTGGAAGGATATTGGAGAACTGGAAGTAGTCCAGAGAAAGGCAACAAAAGTGATATTAGAAAAAGCTGGAGTTTTGGTCATAATGTGTGTTTATTTTACAAGTGTCTGCAGGTCGAGGTATTCAATCTCAAGATAGTGTTCTCTCTCTAAAGAGGAGGGTAGATTTTGGCTCAGTCTCAGTGAGGTACCTGAATTATAAGTGCTGCTGTAAAATTTCTCACAGGGAATGGGAACATTAACCTACGACCTCTGTCTCCATCTAGCATGTGTCCCAGTAGAGACCTAGCATAAGGTGGGAGGTCTGGGAGCCAATAGCATATGAAAAAGAGTATTTGGACTGAACATCAGAACAAACAGTTTTGAGGATACACTAGACACTTACAATGCAATTCAGCCTGTGAGAAAGTGGCAGAAAATCAATTACAGCGACATTCAAATTTAGCCAGGATAAACCACTGAAGGATTGCCTGTAGAATGTAATCCCATACTGATCAAGAGAGGTTTTATATAATCTGTAAGATTAATCCTGCCATTAATGTACATACAATACATTTATCTGGCAAAGGACAATAATCTGTGGTATATGGCTCTTCCCCGATACCAGGATTAAAGCGACAGGTGATTATCCAGTGCAGGAAAGAATGTGATTTTATTCCTCAACATTATACTGGGGAATAAAATCACATTCTTTATATAGATAAATATATATATGTATATAGCTGTATACATATATGTGTAAATATACATGTGGGTTTGTATGTGAATACAAATATTATTATATTAATATTTTTAATATTTTTGGCCCTAGCTGAAGCTTGGTGATGCTTTCAGTGTCTGCTAACTGGGACTTCTGCATCCCCCTGCTATCAGATACCATTAGCTGAGGGTGCTTTGAGCCAGGGTCAGCCTTGCCTGGGCAGCCAAGAGCTGCTTCTTACGTTTCTTGTCTTCATTCTCCTAAAACTGGACAGCTCGCTACTGTCCATATAAACACAACTTCCCAAACCAAATTCTGGCAGGTGGATGAAATCAGATTTGTGGCTTCTGCCCTGGCTTCTTGTTGCAGACGTTCCCTGATCTTCGTTGCTCTGGCATCCCCTGCATTTGGAGTCCATGATCCTTCACCTTCGTGAAAAAGTGTTTGAGAAGTCCAGATCTATATTCTAGAAATTTCTACATCGTTGAGCTTCTATCAGTTGGCCTAACAGAATTTTAACCTGTAATTTAAACTATATACCATGTTCCTCAGCACAATGATAAGCGTTTATTGCTGTGCTGATTCTGGGATTTGTGGTTTTTTTTTTTCATTTGTTTTCTGTCTTACTTTTCTCTTCTCCTTTTCTTCACCTTTCTCCTATCTGGTGCTTAGATTATTTTCTTTCTCTGTAAAACTTCCCCTTAGCTTAGACCAGCTCTAGAACACCTGTGCATAGCTGCCACCACTTCCAAAATGCTGCTTTCAGACTTCTAGTTATACCAGCTTCTTCTCTGGTGGGGTCACAGAGAGTTTATGCTGCTTCTCAGCTAATCCTCTAAGGCCTAGAAACAGGTTTTTCAAGCAGAATAAATAACTCTGCTGAGCTATTACCCTCGTTACAAAGTGTTAAATAGCTGATTTCAGTGTTTTTGTAGACAATGATGAGTGAATACTGCATTTTGTTTCTTTTTTTAGCCTGCTTTCCTAAGGAAACAAAGCTTACACAACCCTTCTGCCTGGCTGTCCCTCTGCTTGTCTGTCAGCCTCACTTTAATAACTTTGAACCTGTTGGTTGATTTCAGGCTGGGATAGAGATCGCAGAGATACACTGGGCCTATAGTTTATGCATTTCTCCAGTTTGGGAGAGGACAAAGCGCAAATGCATCACTCTGATGGGACACCAGGTATCCCACTGCCATTTGGGGTGGCAGTGGCATAGGTACTGCAGTCCTGCCTGGGTCAGAGTCCCTCCCCTGGGGCAAAGAGCTTGCTTAGGGGGCTGTTCTGGTGATGAAGTGGGAAGGAAGAAGGCCTGCTCTGTATGGGGTTGAAAAGTCTGAAGGCAGCCAAATGTCATTATTGCTGTTGTTTATGGAATAAATGTATTTATGACAATATCCAAGTGTCCAGAAAGTTTCCTTCACAGAAGTCTTTCTCTTCTTGGAAAGAGTGTCTGCACATCACAGACTCACAGTGAGTGTGTCTTCATTTTCAGTTGGGTGGCTCAGTCTCAGATTCAGGTCACTAAGTGCCACTGAAATACAAATAGGAGATGTTAATAAAATTGCAGTAGGAACATTAGACTTCATTTTTTGGTACCCGAGAGACTGAGCCTGCAGCTGGCAATTTTCAGACTCCTCCTGGGTGTTCAGGTTTCCAGCTCCTCAGAGTCTTAATCTTCTTAGCATTGCTATAATTTTCAGCTGTTTATTCTTGCAGGAGGCTGGTCTCCAGATATCCAGTATCCAGATACTCAATATTTGTCCTCTATCTCTCTTTGTGCTGTGGAAGATGAGAGTTTGCAGCTGCTGGTTAACAGACTTCATACTTTTAAGATTTTAACATCTTCATTCTTTTAGGTTGTGATCTGAATTCTCAGTCATGACACCTGATATCAAACAAGGTAAATCATCTGATTCACATGTTAAGCAATAAAGGTGAACATAATTACAGTGTTTCAAAAAAAAACCCCAATCACAGTGGGAGCTAATGCAAACAAATTAGAAAACAAAATATCAACAGCTAAATTAATGCTAAAATAAGCAACTCGTGCATCTGGCATTCAGGACTTGCTATATAATATCTGCAAAGGGTTGCTGGTGGAAGTGAATTCTAAATAAGGTGCTGTCAGCTAAACAAGTTGTTCTGTCAGCAACAGATTTAATGAGGCCTCTCTCCTGGGGTTTTGCACTTCGTGTTTGGATTCTCCATTGTCTAATATGGTAGCCACCTTCATCCAAACTTTGCTTGTAGCTGGGGCACTCCCAATGCCTTTCCCGTGGAGTTTCTCTGCCAGTGGCTGTACTGAATCAAACAGTCCCAGGGGATATTTCTGGCCACTTGAAACTGATCCTCTGTGCTATCAGATTGTCTGAATGGTGCTTTGCACAGTGCTGGCCTGTGCCCGGAGCAGTCTCCGAAATGGTTCCTGAACACAGTTTGGAAGCAAGCTTTGGCCAAGGCCATTTCCACCGTGGAGTTTGCATTTGGCTGCCCTGCTCCAAAGGGCAAGGGCATTTAGTAGTACATGGGCTGTTCACCACCTGCTGCCCTTAATTACAGCAAGTGGTCCTGGAAAATTCCATGTAGAAGTGTAGATACAGTCTCTGGTATCTAATAAGAGTTAGACCTATTTCTCAGGATAACTGATACACTAATAAAGCTTTTATCCATTAACTAACTGCCCACTTATTCAGACTCATAGGAAATAAGCATTTTAGAACCCCCTGCTCTGCTGTCAGGTTTGGCTGGAAGTGGTTGAGAACTTCAAAATTAGTAGGTGATGGACAGTGACATGAAGGTGAATTCATAGACATGCAAATGTACACAGGCATTGGGCATGTACCTGTGTTTGAATAAAGGCTGACATCCCAAACCTTTCCTAAGGAAATCAGGCTAGAAATCTTGTGGACAAACACAGACTGGTCAAATGTGTAATCAATTTTGGCTGTTTTGATGGGGTTTAAGTAAGGTGAGCTGTAATTTCTCAGGGAACCTGGCCTGTTGAAGCCTTAGAGTTTTTCAGGCCCTTTGATTTACTTCTAGTTGAACTGAATTCTAAGCAGAAAATACGTCCACTGAGAACTAACACATACTTTCTGAACACATTTGACTGCCTTATGTAGCAAGCCGTCTACAACTGGATGTGCACAGATGTACATCAGCTACCATTAAACCTCAGCAGTGCAGTAATCTGAAGCTCAGCACACGTAGCAGAAGCCATTTGAGTGATGGGGTGAATTCTTGGTTGGTGAGCTTGTCCTGAGCTAATGCATGTGTTAACAAATGCAAGGTGGCTCATACAAGGTTAGGTCAAGGATTTGTTGGGGTGGCCTGCACCCAAACAGCATCAACACTCTGCACATTCTAAAGCTTGTGTTGTTCTTGTTGTCATTTTGCAGCCTAAAGTACCCTCCTGCCCTTTGTAGTTGCAAAGAAAACCTTGAAAATACAATCCACTCAAAACTTGGGCTCCCTGAATCTGCACACAACAGAACCAAAGGTTCAAACAGCAAGAAAATAGCTTCTCTTTTCTGTAGCATGAAATCTTCAAGGGAAGAGTTTAAGAGGTCAACAACTTTAGCTGCTTCACATCTGGTCTTTTCAGTAGATATAGTTTATGTTCACAGCCTGAACCTGCTTCTCATGCTTCCCTTGATATATTATCTCTCCCTTCATCCTGCTCCCTCAGTGCCTGAATGTGGAACTCTTGATACTCTACGAGCTGGAGGTGGTTTATTATCCTGCACAAGGGGAAGAAAGAACATACAAACTTTGGGTTTTCACCCACGTTCTGAGTAATTTCCAAGCAATCCGCCCTGAAAAGGAAAAGATTCCTCATGAATTTCCAGGAGGACACATTAAAAAAAACCCACCAAAACCAAACAAGTTATTCATAATTTGGATGGTGGTTATCAATTTTCTCTCTCTTTCAGGAAACCTCAGGAGATCAAAGTGGCAGCCTTAAAGGCAGGGTGGTGCAAGGGTACAAGACATTACAGGCTGTCAGGATGGTATTGTTCAGGGCTGTCAAAATTAAAGACACTTTATGGATTGTAAAGGCAGGCTAAAATCAAGGCCTTGCAACTAGAGAAGAACCTAAACATTATAGTAGTCTAGGTGCTAGAAATAACTCATTGACTGAATGTTAATGCTTCTGTGGGATTTTCAGGAGTGTGCATTTAGGGCAGCAGAAAATGGAATAGAGTTTAATCTGGAAGGAGACAAAAATGATGTCTTTCTCTGTTAGAATCAAAGCCAAGAAGAATTTGGACTTTTTCCATAACTTAGGACTGACTCAGCCTGTTTTTTGAATTTAGTGTAGCGTCTATTGCGGAGATGCCAACAAAGTTATCCATCAAAATGCTAGGAGGAAAAAGCACAGGTGCTCTCCTGCCCCAGCTATTAATAGGAAAAGCTTGCAATTGCATGTGATACAAATGCCCTGTTTGAGTTTTCACATTCCAGAGCCACTAAATCCAACTCTTCAGCTGAAAACACAGCCCAGAAATTGTCATTGACTATCAGTCGTGACTGCATAGCAAAGCTGAAAAACCAGGAGTTAAATTTAGCTCCAGGAGACTGAGAAAAAGGGGAAGTAAATTTGGGAATCTCTGTAGAAAACACACTGCTTTGAGAGGGTGATACTAAGGCACCAAATAACTTGCACAGTATGTTAGTGGAATAATATTTTATCAACCCTGTACATCCGGTCATATACATATTTAGGATGCAGGAAATGCTGTAGCTCCTATATACAGACCAGGATTTGAATTGGCACATACTCCATTAAACTTTCCAGAAATTTTCTGTTTGCTCTCCTACTGTTTGAGGAAATCACAGATAAACTAATTTTTTCTAAACTAATTTTTTCTAAGATGTTGCTGTGGGCTTCTGAAAGTTCTCATGCTTTGTTAATTCTCAAGGCTAAAAATTATAATAAGTATGAGAAATGTCTGGGATTAAATCAGAAACGTTTGTAGCCTACTGAAGGAATCATTTAGAGCTTTGCATAATGCTATGAACATGTTGCTTCTCTTCTCAACATGACTGCTATTGTCTCAGTTGCCATAATAATTGCTTCAGTATATTTTTAACCACTTATTTAAATAAATCCAAGTAGAATGCAAATCCAGCAACAAATAAAGCAATTTCAGATTTTTACCTCTCAGAAAAACTTCCAGCAGTTCAGCTAAAACTGATGTGCAAACATGTAAACCTGTTTTGGCAGAAGGACTTAGTCTCTCTTGTCTACTGTTATTTCTCCCGATAGTCTTTAGGCCAGTGATTAGTTAGAAAGCCATGTAAACCTTTGTTAAATTGCTGGTGGACAAAAAAAAAAGTGCATATTTAGCAGAAAAAAACCCAAAAAACCACCAAACAACCACACAAAAAAAATCAATACCAAAATCAAGAATTTACTCTGTGCTGGGAGTGGGATTCTGCTTGTTCAAAGGCAGCAGACTCTTTGCAGACTACCTGAGAAGTTAATAGAAGAAACACCATAAAAAAGGGGTGTGGGCAACATGTCCCAGGACACCCAGTTGTGCAGCAGCATCAGGCATCCCTGGAGGCATTTAAAAACCATGCAGATGTGGCACTTCGGGACATGCTGGTGGTTTTCTCTGGGCTGAGAGCTGGACTCTCTGATCTTACAGGTTTTTTCCAACTGTGACAGTTCTGTGATTCTGTGATCTGAGAGCATCTGTCTCAGCTGATCTAAAGAAATCACATCCCAGCAGTACTCCTCTCTGTTTGGTGCAAAACTCCATCTTTCGGAAAGCCTCTTAATTACCTTCAGGAAGTTAATAAGGTAGCTATAACTATACCCAAATTTTGGTGGCAACATGCCACAGATAGCATTAAATCCAATGCCTTTTGTTTCTAGCTAGAAATGTTGCTGTAGGGAAGCAATAAAGATGAGCTTCCTACTGATAAAAAGCTTTTTCGACAGAGCAGAAGTGGCCGTGCCAGCGAGGTGCCCAGCAGCACTGTCCCAGCACCATGTCTATAAAGTGCTGTGACCATTTTAGTCCTTTTGTTCAGCAGCATGACAGAAAGTGAAAGCCTTGAGTCTAATGGTATTACTTCTTTAACCTGGTTTCCAAAAAATTTGAAACTTCTGTGAGTGCAGATTTTTGAAATTGTTTTCTCCTAACCCCAGCAGTTTTGCGTGTTGCTGGGCAACATGTGATTTTTTAGTGTATGTGACAAATACAGAGAGGTCCCAAACACCTGTAGTTTGCATGAGCTTCATGCAAGTAGAGGGGAAATTTTGTAATGCAACTTTCACTCCTGCTATGACATGAGGATGCAATTGAGAGAGAGGGAAGCTAAGGATGTTGCATAAAACCTTAGAATCATAGCTCTCCTGAATTCCAGATGCACAGCTGCAGGGAACCAGGCTCTCCTATCACAGATTTGCCTTGGTTGGAAAAGACCTTGAAGATCATTGAGTCCAACCATTAACCTAACACTAATGAGTCCTTAACTAAACCATATCCCTAAGCTCAATGTCTACCCGACCCTTAAATACTTCCAGGGATGGTGACTCCTCCACGGCCCTGGGCAGCGTATTCCAATGCCTGATAACCCTTTCAGTGAAGAAATTCATCCTGACATCTAATCTAAACCTCCCTTGGTGCAGCTTGAGGTCGTCAACTCCTGTCTTGCCGCTTGTAACTTCCTTCAACAGACCGATCCCCACCTCCTATTCCTGCTCCAAACCAGGAATAGGTTGCAGCAGCTGGGGAGGGTGGTTGTATAGCTCTTACTAATACCATAGCATACGTGGTGATGACTTTATAACACTGATGCAAGGTAGGTGGGGAGGTGACACGCCATGCCCCACACCTACCATCATGTCATCATATCTCTCTGGAAAGCCAGCACTAGTCTCCCACAAATCCAGAGGCTGTCAAAACGTTCTGTGTGTAATTCCCCGGGTGATAAGCAACGTGTGCGTTGCTTTGACGCTATCGGAAGTTCTCCGTGCAAGTCATGCCATCTGGGAAGGGCTGCCTCATTTCTGGAGCAGGAAGTTAAACCTGGCACTGGCTGTACATACCACGGCCAGACCGCTTTCCATGCATACTTAAAAGCTTGCAAAAAATAGTGCAGGCTTCCTTAGTAGAAGAAAGGATCCTGCTAAGTCTAAGGTTTGTTGGCACAGAGGGAAGCCCCAATAGTGTCAGGTGCAGTGGCAATGTGGGAAGGTTGGGGTTCAAACAGAAGAGTACCTCAGAAACCAGCTGCTCACCATCCCTGCCTCAGACTGCTGTGAGTAACATCTTGCTTCAAAGAAAGTTTAGGTGACAGCTTGGGCATAGGCAGCTACCAAACACAGTTTAAGTTCCTGGGTGTTGGGGTTTTTTTGATGTTTTGCTTCCACAGCAATGTTTCCAACTCATAATCAAAGGTGCAAACCTTTGTTTAGGAATAGCACAACTTGCTGCTTTCATTTGAAGACTGCACAAAGCATCCAAAACAGATTTGAGTGAATCTGATGGCATGTGGCACTTTTTTTTTTTTCCTCTGGTGGAACTGGGCCAAACAAAGAGGCAGGTCCAAGGAAGGGATTCTTCCCCTGTACTCAGCCCTGGTGAGGCCACACCTCGAGTCCTGTGTCCAGTTTTGGGCCCCTCAATTCAGGAAGGAGATTGAGGTGCTGGAGCAGGTCCAAAGGAGGACAAACAGGCTGGTGAAGGGACTCGAGCACAGATCCCATGAAGAGAGGCTGAGGGAGCTGGGGCTGTTCAGCCTGGAGAAGAGGAGGCTCAGGGGAGACCTCATCACTCTCTACAACTCCCTGAAAGGAGGGGGTAGCCAGGGGGGGGTTGGTCTCTTTTCCCAGGCAACTCTCAGCAAGACAGGGCATGGTCTTAAGTTGTGCCAGGGGAGGTTTAGGTTGGATATTAGAAAGAATTTTTTTACAGAGAGGGTGATCAGACATTGGAATGGGCTGCCCAGGGAAGTAGTGGATTCTCCGTCCCTGGAGATATTTAAAAAGAGACTGGATGTGGCACTCAGTGCCATGGGCTGGTAACTGCAGTGGTAGTGGATCAAGGGTTGGACTTGATGATCTCTGAGGTCCCTTCCAACCCAGCCAATTCTATGATTTGCAGGCAGAACCTGTGGGTACCTCCAAGCCCTGGGCAGTTTGGCAGTCCCAAGGTACATCTCTTTCCAGAAGGTTAGTGTAAGTGCTGGTTTTGCTTTATTCCAGAAGAGGTACACACAGGTGGTTTGCTTGGTTTCTTGTGTGTCTCTGGAGAGGGGCAAGCAGTAAAATGCCATCCTGCAGCTCTGAGAAACATAAATCATAACACAGTATTTACAATGAGCTACTTGAAATAAAAAAAAGACCAAGAAATGCATGATTTGGAAAAAAATACTAGTAATGGTTTCTTGAAGTGCTGAAACAGCATAAGATAAGCATATCAAATAAAGGCCTAGCTCCACTGAAATCAGTAGGAGTCACGTTTGGGCTTTCAAAACAGTTGGTAATTTCACCATAAACTAGTTTATAGCTTTCACTTAATTGTGACTACAAAGTGAAACTGTATCTCTGTACAGTGAACAGGTATTTGCCAACTGGGCTTGGGTGGGGATTAGAAAAGAATAAAATTTGCTCTGTTCTTTCCTTTCAGTCCTCTAATTAATTTCTGCTTAGTTCTGTGCTGCCTTCTTTCACTGCAAAGAGCACACTTTGAATTGGGATTGGATGTGTTGACAGTCCTTGTTTGAGCCTTCCTGCGGGTTGGCTGAGATTTAACAATACATTTTTTCCCATGGTATTTTCTGTCACTTTTTTTTTTTTTTAAACAAACACTATTCTGTCAGCTATAGAGGGCATGAAGGAAAGATGCACTGTAAAACAGCAAACACAAGGCAATTTCAAGTTTAGGGCTTGCAAGATTATATAATTATACTGGCAACACTCTTTTTCTATAATCTCTTTATGAAATGTATATTCCATTGGCTATGCTATTCAAAAGAATAAAGGCAATTAAGGAACATTTCATTAAAAGGGATGACTCAAATGTACCTTTGGCCTCAGAAGCATAAGCTCTACTGACATTTTACAGAGCTGCTGCCAACAGATCTGGACTTTGCCTTCAATCTGGAGGAAGTGGACACCTGAAATGAGCCCAGCTGTGCATCTACTCACTGCCACGCTAGCTGTGAAAACTCTGAGGAAACTTACAAAGCTGTTATGATGTCACAGCAAATATTTGGTGTCATCAGACATAACCGTGGCACTTTGGGGTCAGAAGTAGCCATGAAGTGTGTTTTTCTAAGAGAGCAGCCTTCTGGTGCAATCAGTGTTGATGCCATTGGTATGAGCTTGTTCCCTTTGGAATCAATGATAGAATTCCTGTTGTCTTGAACAGGAACAGTGTGGGGCCTGGAAGCTACGGAGCTAAAACACCATGCACAGTTTTGAAAGTTAAGGAAGCGTTAAGGTCAGAATAATAACTCTCATGAAGTATGACAAAAATTAATGCCTTTTGCACTCTCTAGCTATTCAGCTTGTTGTACATGCAGATTATCTGCATCTGGTTATCACACTTAGTAATCCTAGCCTGGCACTGTCTGAAAAAGTGCTTTACAAAACATACAGCCCAGGGCAGGAGACTCCATAAAGTCAATGTTTTTATTGCTCTTCTTATTCATGTAACAACCCTCACCCTCTTGTCATGTAGATTTTTCTTTTCTTTTTTTTTTTCTTTTTTTTTTTTAAGAGAAGGAAAAAAAAGAGATGATACGAGATGATAACTTAATGCAGTGATTGCTGGTTGTCCATGGAGAAGCATAAACTTGACCCAGGGTTTGGAATACAGCCAAGAAAACTACTGAGAAGACATCCTTGGTATCACATGCTGCAGGTTACTGTGGGACCCTTTGCAGCGCCTTGTTTGTTGGCTCTGGCTCCATCTTTGAGCTCACCAGTGTTTTGCTGTACAGAAAACACTGTGTTAGACACCAGGAATCAGTACTGATGGCTCTTCAGCTGAGAGAAAGGTGCTTGCCATTAAAAGTTGGCATGATGGGTGTTAAAAAATGAAGAAAGGGATTGGCCAGAGGATGGAGGAACCATCCTGAAAGATGAACTTGGGTTCCTGCCACCTCAAAGACCTACCTGAAACAAAAAAATCTGACAACAGAGACAGTCCTGAATGAAGTCCTACTCCAAAAGGCCTCTCTGTTGAGGTGGCAGTGGTGCATCTCTTGCTGCATATCCATCAGCTTGCATGATCACTGATGGTACCAACATTTAGTTTGGGATGGTGTGCATGCAGGGAGGAGGGAGGGGCAATTTTGCTTGCTGCAACTTGCAGGAATGCTCTGAGTCCCCATCTACCTTACTGCAATCCACTAAATCCAATAGAAATATTGGGCTTACTCAGGCATTTACCCACAGGCTTGCAAGCTGAAGGTGGCTTGCAAGTTGAAGAGAGGTTGCAGGTCCCTTCCCCCAGCCTGTTTCCCAAAAGGAAAGTGGCAGAGCGCCTGTTGTAAGCTGACCACGTGTGCTGGAGTGATGCAGCTGCCAGAGAGTTGGAGAAGATGGACTGGCTGGCTCTCAGCAGCAGCAGCAGTTCTCCCTGCAGCTCCCATGGCAGCAACCACAGTCTCACCTCATTTCACTCCTCTGCATCCACAGCATCCTAGACCTGACCCCTGGAACTGGTGAGGAGGAGGTGAAGGCTTGCTGGTGGTGAGGGGGTATAAGGGCAAGCAGCTCTGTGAGGAAAAGGGTGCTCTGCAGTGTGGTCATGAACCCCAGGTCCATCTGTGTTGACTTCTGAATTGGGACTGGTTCCTGGACAGGAAGGTCAGCCACGTACAGTGTTGTTCAAAATAAGGTGAGAGCAAACCTAGTTAAACACCAGTGGTGAGAAAAAGACTGGTGGGATGAGGTCTGGAGGAGGATCAAACTTCTAAAACATATTGGGCAAAGCCTGACTGGCAGCTTCCCTGCTTGCTCTGCTGCAAGGGAGAATGTGCTATAGGTGGAACTGAACTCTCCTTCCAGAGGTCACATACTGACATGAGTCTTTTGAAAGGTCTCACACGAGCTGAGCAGCCATATTTTATTTCCCTAATAATACTGGTATTTTTAACCAACTGCCATAAATCCTGTAGCACGCTACTCAATATTCATCTCAGCAAGGAGTCCACACAAGCTGGTTCTGCTTTTTTCTGCTGGGAGCCTCCTTGCTGTATTAAATTACAGTCAATGGAATGAAATGCTGTAATGTATAAGCTGGAATGGATGGGGCATTCCCAAGAAGACATCCCATCAGCAGCAGGATTCAGGCTGCTGACAGGTGTTATGATACTGGGCCCTTTTGCTCTCCTAAGCTCTTAAAGAAGTAGTTTGTAGTTGCTTCTTCCCCAGGCCCAGCAGAAAGTGTTTTCTGCACAAGTAGTATTAGGGTGATATTGGCCAACTTTGGTCACAGAATTTTATTGAAGAAATCTCATGCTGCAACAAGTGCTTCCAAAGTGGGTGGTCATTTCCAATGTACATTAGATAACAAAGGAGTTATCATTCAAACACTGTACTAAAAAAATATAACTGGACAACTGTAGCCTTAACATCAGCACGAATATAAAAACCTATCTGTTCCACATTTCTCTTTATCCATCTAGTGTCATAAAATATGAGATGATGTGTAAAATTTATTTTGCATACCAGAAGATAAATAGTTTAAATAGTAGCATTCATTATTTTTTAAAATGGTTTTTATTCTCTATAGAAAATCCCAAACTATCTGTTTTTTGTGGTCCCACTACATTATGTACTGTCTGACCATGCAGCACAGCTTGTCTCTGACAGCTTAATTGTAAGAGGACCTTCTCAGGAGATGGAAAATCTCTCTGCATCTCAATCTGAAGCAGTTCAAACCCACAGTGTCCACATCCCAGGAGACAACCAAAGCTCCATAGGCGATGCAGTCTCTGTTCTTGCTGAATATAAACCACTCTGCAACACAGGTTCATGAAAGCATGATGGTAGGACAGGGTGAGGATGAATTTGAAGGCTCAGGGTTTGGGAAAAGAGGATCTTAGGACTAATTTTGTGTTTTACCTAACATTAAATGCAGATGCTGCCCTGTGTTTTACCTGACATTAAGGACCTAAACCTCAGGCTCTCCTTCCTTATGCAAGTTCTCCTCTAACTGGTGTTTTTAAGAACATAACCCATAGTTTATGCCATCTCATATATGATCAGCAGAAACAGATTGAGTTTTCAATCAAGCCCCAGTATTAATGTTTTTTTGAGAGATATGTTCATTTAAGTTAGCAGTAGTATTTATTGAATTATACCTCTCCTAATTTTGGCTTCCCAGAAGTGAACATTCAATTCTGAATTTGAGGAAATCAGCAGCTTTGTATCCTAAGTATAGGCCAAAGTTTTATCCATGATGTTGACCAGAATATTTTCCAATTAGATTGGAATAAACCCAGAACTCCTCAGTTAACATGCAGTGATTGATAGTAGAGGCCGATTTACAGTTTTAACCAATACCTGTCTCCATCCCAGTATTCCACACTTCTGAACAAATGTTACAGGAACACTGTTCTTCAGGAGGCTGAACATCCTCCCTTCCAGCTCAAAGTCCAGACTGCTCTCTGCAGTCTCTGGGAAGTTTTCCATGGCTTCAGGATGCACTGGAGCTGGCCTGCAGTCTGTCCCTTTAAAGCAGCAAACTGGTTTAGCTAGCACAACCAGCACTTTGCAGACAACTCAGCAATTACGGGATCTTATAACTACAGTAAGAGGCTGAGCTGCAAATTACTGTAATTATGAATATTTCTGTTGCAAGGCAAATTTACAGCCAGATATGTCATGTCAAAATTATTTTATTTTGTGGCTAATTCTAATTTTGCAATACATTTCTAGAACTTCATTTTCCTGTTAAACAGCATTTTAATTTGAAGAGTCTATTACAGTGGTTATTGTGGATTATTGTTAGAATTCAGAGACAGATGATGAAATGCAAACATTCTCCATCACAGGCTAAATCCTGTTCCTGGACAGGATAGCACAGTTTGGGAATGGCGATCAATATCATTATAAAGGTATTGGATGTGGCACTCAGTGCCATAGTCTAGCAACCGCAACGGTGGTTCAAGGGTTGGACTCGATGATCTCTGAGGTCCCTTCCAACCCAGCCAATTCTATGATTCTATGATTCTATGAAAGGCTCAGTTGTCTCCAGTTCCTCACATGTACCCTCTGGAATAAAAGGGGGAGACATGCACCTCCAGAGAGCTCAGACTTTGGGGATGTTCACCTCAGAAAACAGAAAGAACGTGGGGTAAGACTGCTCCCAATGTGTGTACCTGGTTTGCATGCCAAAAGCAAGGCAGTGTGTCTTTCATATGAGTTTCAGTAAGTCACTCCATCTCCCATTGTCTTTTGGTTTTAGTTCTTCACCTTTCTTAGTTCCTCTTTAGGGAACAGTATAGACGTGTCTTGGGAGGACATATCCACTGATGGCATTTAGGTCCCCATAGACTTTGGTTAAATGTTCTTCCTTGTTACTAAAATGGCAATTTCCCAATAATTTGTTTATCTCAGGCAAGCATCAGGTAATCTCCATCCCCACTAACACCACCTCTGCCCTGAGCTCCAGGATTTTTCAAGCAGTTCAGACTGCAAAGTGGTGATTTTCAGAGGTTTAAATCTTCCGGAGCAAACCCAACTTCCAGCTCCAGTACCATTTTTCAAGCAGACCTCCTTACTTCCAAACCATCAGTCTCTTCTAACTCTTCCAGAAGGCTTCAGGCACTACCCCTGGGTGATGAGAAGGCGCTGGGGCTGTCTTCAGGGAGATAGCGTGAAGGGATTGCGTGGCCTTTCCCTGCCCCATCCCTGATTGACATCGCGCAAGTGTGGCAGCTCCACGCAGCTCCCCGGCCAGCACAGGCTGTGACCCGGCACCAGCAAGCTCGGGGGGGGGGGTTGCCACAAGCGGGAATGACCTTCTCACCTTTGTCTTCGTATCTAGTTACATTAGGCTCCCTCTCAGGAGGAAGCCAAAAAAACAATTCTCTCTCTTGCCAGCTTGTTCATTAGCAGTTAATGGGACATGCCTGACCTTAGCCTCCCCCAGGGGCTCACTCCTCTTGTTGATTGCAGGGGGCTTGAGGCATGCATGGCATGCAGGGCCAGGCTTTGGGCCCTGCTCCTGGACAATTCCAGGTGGATGGAGCCTGTGACCCGGACTGTTTTTTTTTCCGGGGAACAGCTGCAGGCTGGGGCAATGGCTGGGATTTGACTGCAGCAGAACGCGGTGTTCTGGGGCTTGCGCGACTGCGGTGTGGGCAGGAGGTGCTGGGAGCTCTCAGCCGCCTGACCCGGTGGTGGGTGGGACTTTTGCCCTGCATCCCTTAAAGTTTCTGTCTCGGCAGTCGTCTCTGTGATACTCATGCCTTCTCAAGTCGAATTGCCCGACCTTGAGAAATTTAAGCTTTGTTTTGTCTCCTTTTTCTCATGCGGAGATAAAGAAAGGAGCTGTGGATTTTTTTCCTCTGGACTCTGTTTTCCTGTCTGGCAAAATCTTTTTTTCTATATTTTAGTTGTGTGCAGATAGATCCAGAGCATGGGAGTGGAGGCTCGGGCCAAGACCCACAGAAATTTCATAGACCAGGCTCACTCACCACTTCACTTCATAGAATCATAGAATCATCTGGGTTGGAAGGGACCTCAGAGATCATCAAGTCCAACCCTTGATCCACTACCGCTGCGGTTACCAGACCATGGCACTGAGTGCCACATCCAGTCTCTTTTTAAATATCTCCAGGGACGGAGAATCCACTACTTCCCTGGGCAGCCCATTCCAATGTCTGATCACCCTCTCTGTAAAGAAATTCTTTCTAATATCCAACCTAAACCTCCCCTGGCACAACTTAAGACCGTGCCCTCTTGTCTTGCTGAGAGTTGCCTGGGAAAAGAGACCAACCCCCCCCTGGCTACCCCCTCCTTTCAGGGAGTTGTAGAGAGTGATGAGGTCTCCCCTGAGCCTCCTTTTCTTCAGGCTGAACAGCCCCAGCTCCCTCAGCCTCTCCTCACAGGATCTGTGCTCGGGTCCCTTCACCAGCCTGGTTGCCCTCCTTTGGACCTGCTCCAGGACCTCGATATCCTTCCTGAACTGAGGGGCCCAGAACTGGACAAAGAACTCAAGCTGTGGCCTCACCAGCACTGATTCCCCACAGTTTGTGTTATACTCCCAGATTTTTTGCACATACCCCACCTTGGCTTTCTGTTGAGCAGCAAGGCACCAACTCTGACCAGTCCACAATAGGATTTTCTCTTGGTGAGGCATTTTTTTTCCCAGGATAACATGAAGGAAAGCTCTGTGGTACAGGCTTTCCTGCACAACAGCTGGGGAGCCATCCAAAGACATGGCCTTACATACAAACCAGTCATTGCCACTGAAGCCATCCTGTTTCTGAGGTGTCATTTGCAGTATCCTGCTCCTTGGAAGCCTGAGCCTTTATTTTAAAAATAAGAATGTCAATCTTTTCACTTCCAAAAGCTATAATATCCAGTGGAAATCACCTTTGCTGGGTCCCTCTTGCCTACACACTTTTTCAGAGGTATTTCAGAGGCTTTGTTCTAATGGGAAAATCCAGAGACCCTCTAATCCAGCAAGGTTTATAACCATCCTGCCAGGAACTGAGGGCTCTAACAAATGCAGTGGTGACTGGGAAGAAATTTTTTAAACACTGAAAGGATTTAATGAAGAGCAGAGAGTAAAATGGTGTAACAAAATACTGACATGTCATTAACTTCTGCATTATATCACGGCCAAATCACTTAGCATCAGAATTGCATGTGCTCTGGCCTTGCAGACATCCCCTCCAATGAGGCTAATTCCCATCAATTTGATGGCTGAGACCTGATAGTCTCCTTCACGAGGTGTCCATTATTTATTTTTTGTGCTCCAAAAGTCAGTGGGTCCTTTTGATATGCAAGAGGACTGTTAAATTAGCTGCTGAAGGACTACTGCTGCTTTTCAAGCTCCAGCCTCAGCAAGAGACATTCCCACCTCATCACTCCTCATTTCACTCATTTCCTCATGCAGCAAAGCTGATTAAAGTGATGGCTGCTCTGTCTGCTCCTTTCCAACTCCACATTGCAACTCACTGTCCCCCACCTGTGCTGGGGCAATCGTTTTGCAAAGGCAAGGAGTAAATCAGGTCAGTGCAATGCTAGTGCTCCTCCATGAGATGCTGTTGATTATTTAGTCCAGGAGCTGGGCAAGAAGCTGGCTGTCCCAGCAGTTCTGATATTTTGATATTTGAAATATTCTGATATTCCTCTGCACAGGCAACTTCTGAGAAGTGTCCTTCTGCCGCCCAGAAGGTCCATTCCAACCGCCAGACAGGACATTGCACCTGCATAAATGTTGCCCATCTTTCTCATATATGGCTAACTAGATTAAGTTCTTCATTAAATTCACTAGCAATTAAATACTTGCATAATTAATTTAAACAGCCAATCCAAAATACACCCCAGAGGAGATATTTAAATACACACTCACTGGTCATTTATATTCTATTACATTATATTAGTCTGGAAGATGCATCTGTTATTAAGCTTGCTCAAGACTTCTCATTAAATAAGATTCTAACACTTGTAACAATGCAGAATTTGTTCATGCTGGTTACCTGCCTCAAGCAAAATAGCCAAAGGTTTTTAGTAACCTATTAAGACTAAAGACAGACAAAATAGACATGCTGTCTTGTGAAATGAAAATTCCCTCTATTACCTTTGAAAATGTGAGGTTAAAGCTTATGCAGGAAAACCTGTGAGGGATAGATGTCATGGCAGCTGTTTTAGGTGTATAAAATTATTTGCTTAAAGATGTGACAGAGCTGTGTTTGCACTGGGAGGGTTCTTCTGAAGTGCATCCCTCAGGCATCCCCACTTCCCATGCTATGGGTCTCATCCAGGAGTGGTCACAGAGGCACCAGCTGGACCTCTTGCTGATGTAACTAGACCAAAAGATGTGCCCTAGGAACACACCTGGGGTTCTAAATGTGATGAGACCAGAGTGAGACCAATGTGTAGAGAATAAACATCAAGTTTTCAGCACCACTTTTGCCTCTCTCAAGCTGTTCCTCCTGCACTGCAGTACTTGCCCAAGTGAAGTGCAGTTGATGTTAATCACCTTCTGAACTGGAAATGTCTTCATACACCCTAGCTAATTAACTCAGAAAGCTCACTTCTTTGCAGTTCAGTTTAGAACAGATGACTCCACCCTAGGCATGCATCTATCTGTAATTCTGTCTACTTACCTACCAGCTGGGACCATGCTTAACCTGCTTTCAGACTCCAAAAACTGCTTTTGCAAACCAGGTACTTGCAAGTGAGAACCTCTGCTCTGAAAAGTGGAGTTGCAGCTCCTGAGAACTTTCCCTTTTGCATCCTGGGAATACCCAGAGACCTGGTTCCCATCAGAGCAGAACACAGCTTGTTGTGTTGGCACAAAAAGTAGCTAGTACCCAGGACTGGACCAGAAACACTTGCTAATGATGCTATGTGCACTGGTAAGTAATTTCTGGAACCCAAACTATGTAAATAAAGTCTTCTACTGACCTCCTTCTCCCCTCTCAATTCCTAACCTCATAAATAACTCTTACTTCCACCTTCAGAATTTTTCCAGAGCTCTGCTGAGGCTTTTGGTCTGCCTATTTTTAGCTTTGCATTTATTGACAGTGGTTTCCTCCTTCTCTGCCTATTCAGGCTGCAGCCTGGAAAACACAAAGGTTATTTGAGCCCCCAGTTGGCTTTCCATCTGCCTCAGTGGGCAGATCTGCAAAGTTTCTGAGGACAAAAAGAGAGGTCATCATTTCTTTCCATCACAACTGGCATATGCATCCTCTCAGAGCCACCAGGGGACCCAGACACTGTCTGCCTTCAAAAACTTCCTGAGACCTGGAAACATTCTTATACCCAAATACAATCAGTCATCTCTGGGGAAGTCAGTAATGAAGACTGTCATGCACATAACAAGTAGCAGAAGGGCAAGATGAAGTTTAGATAACTCCAGTCAAAAATGTGATCACTAAATGCATAGGAAAACTTATAGATTTTAATAATACAGTACATTTCCCCATTTCTCAGCAGAGCTGAAACATAAGCCTCGTGCCTTCTGCACATGAAATAGATGAAAAACTGATGGTTACCATGTGGCTGGGATGTAGTGCATGATAAGCAATATGGGTGATGCTAATTTAGCATGTTTGAGAAGTGCCAACAAACTAGTGAAGCTGTATGATATGGTCATACATTTTATGGAGCTTAAGGGAAGACACAGAGGTAGATAGATCCTGTAAAATGTGGCTTTCTCTGCTGTCTAGTTTTATTCTCTTTAATCAGAAGAAGGCAAAAAGCCCCAAACCATGGCTAGGTTGTTGGGTTTTGGTTTTGTTTTTTCCAGTGGTAGTCCTTTCTTGTGGTGTAATAATGCAGAAAAATGGAAAACTGTGATAGTGTCACTTTAAGCCACAAAAAGATAACCATTTGACAAATATAATTGTTTACATGAGCTCTTATGTTTGCTTGATGTTCTGCCTTGGGTGCAGAATTTCAGACAAATCCATCAAGAGAGGTAAAGTGACAGAAAAAGCTGTGAATTGCTACAAAAATTGATTTTTTTCCAGAGGTGTGTGACACGAGAGGCGATTTTCAGAGGCATGCTTAAAGTGGGACACATGATTAAAGAACTTGCTGAATCAGAGATTTTGTGAACAAAAGCCCAGTTATGCAGCTAAAGGGTTGTGCAAATGGACTAGGTGATTTCCTCCACGCAGTTGTAAGTGCCTACAGAAGATCTTCTTCTTTTACACTGCTCTTACAACTTCTGTGAATGCTACCCAGGAAAACATGACACTCAGTATTCCAAAGATTTTCTTCTGTGAATTGAATTTTAGCTTCCAGAGGTAAGATCTGCCTTAGGAAGCTGGGAGTTTAGATGTGGTCTGTGGTAGGCTGATCCTCCAAGACTTGAAGTGACTCAGACACATGATCTGAGGGAGTAATTGATAGCACTGATAGGTTGCCATCTAATCCTGGGATCAGAGAGAAGATGAGGATGATAGCACAGTTTGTGGGTGAGTCTCATGGCTATTTCTTGCCAACAGAGTTCCAGGGTGGGTTTTGTCCGTAACCATGGTGGAGAACATGCCCCGGGCTCTCCCAGTCACTGTTGTATTTCTTTTCTCCTCCCTGCCTCCTCGTCCTGGTCTCCTAACCTTTCCAGCTTTTCCTATTTTCCAACCTGTGTGCTATTTATCCTTCCCCCAGCCTCTCCTCCCAGTCTGTGGTCCAGTCTCTGCAGCATCCCAGCTGAAAGAGCCAGTGGCCTTCCCTCAGTCGCAGTCTTTGTTCCTCTCCTCCTGAGGTTCTTGGTCCTCAGATACTTTCCCCATGACTTCCCATCTTTGTCCCACTGCTTATTTCCTCTGCCTTTGAGGTGGCACCTCCTTCTCCATGCAGTATGGGCCCCAGGCAGGGGAATAATGAAAGGCCAGGAGAGGCAGACACCATTTGTGCATAGGGAGCTACCCTGGCCCCCAGCAAGACATGATGACAGTGAGGAAGAGGGTAGGTGAGACCCTAGGAGGATTTAGCAACCATGTTCAGGCAAGATGAACAAGGCTATAAACTGATTAATAAACCCATGGTAGTGGCATAGAGAAGACCATAAGAAAATGGACAAATCTACCTCTGAGAAAGGCTTGGCTAACATCTTCAAAGGGGCACTGAGATATGTGTTAAATAAAGATGAAAAACAAAGCACTGAACATCTGCTCACTTCGTGGGCACCACCTTTTCTGTGCAAGGAAAGAGGCAAGGGCTTGTGACTGGTGGGGGGACAGTGTATTCACAGTGACTGGAGAATATCACAGCTTGGGGGAAACTCAGAGGAAGAAGACAGAAATCTAGTTTGTGGGGAGAGGTTGTGCACATGTAGCCTAAGACAGGAGGTGTGAATGCTCCTTTATCATGCTGCTACTGCAGTCTAGAGGCTCCTTGCAAAGCCTCTAAACTAGAAATGTCACAGTCCAGTCAATACCCAGGTGTACCCCACTTTGTATCCTCGTGTTGCTTTAGCATAGTTTTGTGTGTGCATGCACAGCATTGGATAGATTCAAAGGAACACCTACTACCACCCCTCCAGATTAATAACTGAGACAGATGACAAGGCAGATGTGTAAGGCATTTGTGGTATGGAATGCCACAGAATAAGCAAGCAGCTGTACACTGATCTAACTTCTTTTTCCAGATGGTCACAGCAAGCAGCATCCTTTAGGGAGCATTATAATGGTCAAGCTCTGAGCTGACAAAGGCTGAGTAAGTGTAAGAATATCTGCAACTTGAAAGAAAGGATTATACTATTCCTGCCAAGAACAGATGGCCAGATAGTGTTCTTAGCTACAACTGATACTAACCTACTAGCAGGAACCACAGATCTTTATTGCCAACCTATCTTATGACAATTGATGCAATCCCTTAATCAAAGAGCCTTGACTGTTCCTCTAGTTAATTCCCCCATCCAATTGACATTACCCAGCAGGGTCTGGCATAAGGCTTAGCCACATAAGCAGCTCCTAGATTCCTATCTTGTGAAGATGCTGGCTTGTATCGTGCATTACATCAGCCCGGGCAGATTAGATAGAGAAAGGGGCTTTATTCAGACTGCCTATCAGCAGTGCCTCACGTAGATGCTGTGACTCTTCAAGGATCAAAAGGGCTGATGAGTGAGCCAGATCCCAGGCCTAATGGTATCAAGAGATGTACTTATGGCACAAAAATGAGGCAAATCCTCTGCTGAAAGTGCCTACCAGGGCCACAGTAACTACTTGTCTTATACATCTATCTCAACATAAACTGGGGCTCACACTTTTCACGAGAATCCCATTTGGAAAATCGTGTGAGTTCAATGTCTTGGTGAGCTAAGAGCAGACACTCAACCAGCACTGCAGATCAGCTGATGAGGGGCAGCTTGGTCAGCTACTACAACTGCTTGCAGTCATAGACCTGTGCCCTTAATCTAGACAAGGAAAACAATTTAAGCACAGATTAGCCAGCTAGAGCAAAGATAGCTCCTCAATAGCCTTCTCCTCAGCCTCCACCATACTTTTAAATATATGATAATATATTACAATTTAAAATATTTTTTTAAAATATTTTTTAAACGTAGAAGTTAAAACATGCTAACTAATCCATTTTACAATTACACTTTTTTTGTCCTAAACTAATCAAGTATCGCCAGCCATAAGGAAATTACACCCAGTGTTTTATTTTTCATTCATCCTATCTTTCCTTTCTTCTATATGTGCACTCTCTTTTCCCACAAGACCTTCCATAGTTATATTTGCTTCAGAAAGCTGTTGCTCTCCAGCCTACCATACATAATAAGTCTGTGAAAGTAAGTTTGCCCTTGACCATTCACCTGGAAGATGGCAAAGAAGGAGATGGGAAAGGTGAGGAGGGAAGAGGAGGAGAATTTTTTAAAGACATACACCTGTGTTTTTTACAAAACCCCCTTTACTCAGTGTTTATAATGTATAAGGGATCAACAGGACATGCAGATGTATGTTGAAATGGGGTTAGGGAAACCAGTCTTGTCCAAGGGGAAAAGAGGATTCCCATGCAGAAGAAATGCTGGCCCCAGGTTGTCTCAGTGGGCAACACCACAGTGTGGGGCAGGAATATGCTTCAGCCAACCTCCAAGAATCCCCCTCCTAGTCCCAGCCCATGCTAGAAAAACCCTGATGGCCTCAGGCAAAGCCCAGGGTTCATGTCTGGTTTAAAGGTCAAGCCTGGGTGCCCAGACCAATGCCCAGCTGAGCATCTACTTCCTTCAGGCAGTGCTTGCTCCTCACTCAGCTCCTCTGCACAGCACCAAACCTGCCCACTCAGCACAAGTCATCTTTTGTAACATCAACCAATGTGCTCTCCTTACTCAAACCCACAAACTAAAAGCAAAACCAGCCTCTGAAATGCCAATTATGCTTTGCAGAGGGATAGTTTGTCCTCTTCCATCGGTATTGCTTTTTGTTTTTACTGCTATACATGTAGACAAACCATGAGGGGGTCAGAGGGGTTACTGTGGCTGCTGATTTCTTTTCAGACAGATGAAAACTTTGTCCCTGCAGATCAGGCACAAGCTCAAATGCTCCCTGTGCCACCAGAGTCTGAACCCACCTTCAGAGCTGCAGGCAAGGCATTTACCTTCCCTTTTTGTCAGCCCAGCAGTTCCTAAAAAACCAAGTGCTTATCTTTGGTAGTCTGCACTCTGGCTTATTAAGATTCACAGACAATACTTTTGCAAACACCAGTGGGGATAAAAAGAGCCTGCACGTATCAGCTGAAAAATAACGAAGTGACATTCACTTAGAAGATGAAACATAATACATCTAGGGAAAAATAAGCTGAAAGAGAGATGTTCAAGGGGATGAGAAACCTAGAAAGTCAGAGCTCTGGAAGTAAGATAGGGCAACAGAAAGCAAAGGATTTTCTTTTCAGGGAAGCATGAAAGAAGACACTCAGGATGGTTTTGACTTGATGTTTCATGATGCTGTGGGCAGATAGGGCCATGTCAGTGGTACACACTAGAGTGTGCTGCCCATTTGTTCATACATTATGCCAGCCCATAAAGCTGAAGGCATAATAGCATCTCTGTGCTATGTCAGGCTGCAGTTTGCTTTCCCTTGAAGCCTTACTGCATTATACACCTACACTCCAGAAGCCTGAGTAATCTTGCCTTCACCCAGGTATCTTCCCACCTGACCAAACTCCCTCCTTGGAGATTGGATTGACAGGAAGCTGAACATGAGCCAGCAGTGTGCCCAGGTGGCCAAGAAGGCCAATGGCATCCTGGCCTGCATCAGGAACAGCGTGGCCAGCAGGTCCAGGGAAGGGATTCTGTCCCTGTACTCAGCACTGGTGAGGTCACACCTCTAGTGTTGTGTCCAGTTCTGGGCCCCTCAGTTTAGGAAGGAGATTGAGGTCCTGGAGCGGGTCCAGAGAAGAGCAAGGAGGCTGTGAAGGGATCCAGCACAAGTCCTGTGAGGAACGGCTGAGGGAGCTGGGGGTGTTCAGCCTGGAGAAGAGGAGGCTCAGGGGAGACCTCATCACTCTCTACAACTCCCTGAAAGGAGGGGGTAGCCAGGGTGGGGTTGGTCTCTTCTCCCAGGCAGCTCCCAGCAAGACAAGAGGGCATGGACTTAAGCTCTGCCAGGGGAGGTTTAGGTTGGATATTAGGAAGAAATTGTTTACAGAGGGTGATCAGACATTGGAATGGGCTGCCCAGGGAAGTAGTGGATTCTCCATCCCTGGAGATATTTAAAAAGAGACTGGATGTGGCACTCAGTGCCATGGTCTGGTAACTGCAGCGGTAGTGGATCAAGGGTTGGACTTGATGATCTCTGAGGACCCTTCCAACCCATCCGACTCTATGATTCTGTGACCATCACTCCTGTGCCACAAAGGGAATAAGTTCTCTCCTGACACTGAGAGCAGCAGAAGTGCCTTGAAGCAGCCAGCTCTGCAGAAACTCCTTTGTGCCTTGTGTTGCAGCCAGAGAAATTCACTCAAGCAATAAATCTGAAGGTGCGATTTCTAAGCGTTAGTGTGCTGCAACATGGCTGTAGGCATCAAAAGGAATTTACTCATCCATACAGCTGCTGATGGAAAAACTATAGATCAAAGCTTAAAATTTATAGGGTATAGTGCCATTATCTTAGGTTAACCTTTCCGTATCTCCCTTGTGCTTTTTGGAAGAGTAGGGAAGTGCACTTCAAAAGGGAACTTGGATTTCAGAGGGACTCAAAGCAAAGCATGTCGTCAGGAGACGGGCTGAGGCAGGACCCATAATGTCTTCTTTGAACAGTAGTCCTGGGATTTCAAGTGTATTTTGGATGTGAGCACACTTACTATTCCTTTGGATCTATTCTTCACTGGGACACATTTCCTTCATCCTTCTAAAATGGTGCAAAAAAAACTTTGCTGATCAGAAGCAGCTGGGGAAGCATCAGCCCCATGCAAGAAGATGTCTGGCTCTGTTGCTTCCTTCTCTGTTGCCATCGATAAACCTTTGTGACTGTCCTAGAAGTGAGAAAACTCCAGTGAATCCTATACTCAAGGGGCTGCTGACAGTTTGCCTTTGCTTCCTTCCATGCATCTGACCTCTATGGAGAGGTTAAGGACCCTCATTTCCCAAGCTTACCTTTAATAAGAGCATTCCAGTGGCATGACAGGGAAAAAGGAAAAGAAATAGTTAAACTTAAGTGAAATACATACTCTGTGTCTTTTTTGGGCCTAAAATGTAATATAAAAGGAATTAGATATTTTATATTCAGATTCTTTAATTTCTCTTTGTCAGAAGCTCAGATGAAGTTTCCTTCTCCTTGATCTGTCCTTGCTGGTTCCCTCTATTCATGGCTGAAGTTCTCATGTGACACAAGCAGCTCCCTGTGTCCAGATGTCTGGATATCTGGATGTCTTCCCAAACATCTTCAACGTACAAGGGCTTTACAACCGCCTCTCTTACAGCTCTTCATCTGCATCTGAACCTCTTTCTGTGCAATTCCTCATCCTAGTGCTGGCATTCCTAAGGCTGCAGCTCTGTTCAGAGGGCTCTTACTCATTTCAAAGAAGTTTCTGAATAATTTCCAATCCTAATCTACTTTTAAAAGCAGAACACAGGGAAAATGTTATGTATAAACATGGTTTAAGGCAGTTGGTGTAGTTACCTTTGATCTGATCTTTTTTTCATACTTTCCTAGGGGAGTCTGGATAATGATTCCTTTCTGGTACACATCTTCTAAGATTTTTTTTTTTTTTTTTTTTTTTTTTTTTTTTGTAACCTGACTTTATTTTCTGGATAAAGGGAGGATCTGTAATTTTTTCAAATTGTTTTGATTTTGCAGATCTTGTAAAGCTGAAATGAAGATATCAAGCCTACCAAAGGCTCACCAGTCTTCAGTGCTTTTTATCAACTCTTTTCCAGCAGTCCCCCAATGTCCAGGAAAGCCTTGGGCTTGATTGCATTTCAAAAAAATTCTGAAGATGGCTCCATGTTGATAAGGTCCAAGACATTTGGAGGGACAATATCCTTATTCCCACCATGGTGAACGTCCGGCTGGCTCTGCAGGCTCTGAGCATCCTATGGCCCAGATTCCTTTCCTGACTTGCAATTGTTCTGTTGTGTGACCCATCTTCCTCATCGGTCCCCATAGCCCTGATTGCTCTTGCCCTCCAGTCCTGGGAAAGGCACTTAACCTCTCCAAGGTTCAGCCATGACCTCTGCAAACAGAATTGCTTCAGAGCCTGACGTGAGGAGTGCTCTGGAGGCTGTAAACAAGCTGCTTTTCCTCATTAATGGGAGCTCAAGGGAGTTAAAAAGGAGGAAGAAATAGTGTATTGTCTCCATAATCCTTCCTGTTGTTTGAAATACGCCAGCTTGCCAAAAATTGTTGCCCTGCTACCTGGCATTCCTCTTTTCTGGCTCTTCATGAAGAGCCTGTAGGAGCTGCACATCTCCCCACTTCTTGGTGGCTGGCAGGGTGCATGGGTGATGGGCAGCTGCTCACAAGGCCTCTCAGCCTTTTGCCCTGTGCTCTCTGACACCCAAATATTAGTGGAGAAAATATCAAACTTTTTAATATATTTCAACGTATCCTGAGGTTCCTCCAGACAAACCAGACTCTTCCCAACCCTCCTGGTGGAAAACAGGGCTCTGCCCAAGTGCCCACCTCCTGGTGTGTTGTTTCAGAGCTTGGATCTAACACCATTTGCTAGCTCTTAAAATTTCATCATTCTTGCATGAAATCCTTCCCTGCTACAGAAGAATCTGACTCTCTTGCTTAAGGACTACAGCACAGGTTTCATGTTAGAATGTCTTTCTTCTCCTAGTAACCCTTAAAGTTCTCTGCAACTCACCACTTGAGCCACTCAGGGAAGGTGATGTCGCGTATCACAGTTTTGCACATCTGGTACATAACAACTCGTGCATCTCCAAGGAGCAGACTAGATGCAAACAGCAATTGCCTTAAAATAATTTTCTACCAATAGGCTCAATTTCCATGTTTTATTGCATCACATACAGATGTGCTTCTGCATCCCCAGTGAAGATTGAGGGGACTCAGCTGAGGGAGGGGAAGCCTGTGTTTGATTTGTAGCACTTGGGGATGTTTTGAAACTAAACACAAATTCTTTTATTGTGATTCATACATAGCCTATCATGATTTACTCATTATGTCAGGAGTCTTCCATAATGTGAATATATAGTGATACCTGATACAGACAGAATAACTTCTTTACAATCAGTCCATTACAATTTGTTAACACTATCATACCCTTTTAATGTCCTCATTTTTAAGAATTCATCAATTATGCCATCAAGAAACTCTCAATTTCTTCCTAACAGTCACTAATAGTAACAGGATGATGATGATTTATATTTGGTACCAAAATAAATATAAAACATAATTTAGCTTTCCTTGTCCCCCTTCTGTGTGCTATTTGGGTTATTGCACAATATCCTAAACAATATTTTATGTTAATTCCACTTCTGGAACTATAAGTAAATAAGACCACTCAGTCCATGAGAGTACCAGCACATTTTGCTATGCAAGCAAAAGGAAAAAGTAATAATAATTTTAAGTGTCCATTGAGCCACAAAACATCAAAATGAGGGTGAAATCCCAGAGAAATTTTTGAGGATGAACATAATGATGCAACTAAGACAAATAACTATCTCATATAGAAAGACTTTTCTATTCCTATTGTTTTTCTCTTATCCTTTCCCACTTTGTTGTCCAGCTTCAAGTGAATATCAAAGAAGCTGTCATCCCCACCATGGATGCTAATATTGTATTAGTTGAAAGGTACCCACAAAGATCCACAGAAAATACAGCATGAAAGATGAAATGCCACCACAAATAGATTTCCTTTCCACTTGGAATACAATGTAAGTGTTGTATTAACACATAATACAGTGGCTCATAAAGATGTTTCCCTTAGCATCAAGAGGCAGAAGAAGAGCACAGTATAAAACAACTTGAGGTCAATAAAGTATTACATTGCATATTATGGATGAAATTAAATCTCAGGCTCACAGGTTTTAAATTACAGTACTTCTAATAAAAGATACTGTTGTGGGGTTTTTTTTAAACTTACATTGCCTATTATATTTCAAAGGAGGAGAGGTTCAACTTTTAGAGCATCACATTTCAGCTTCAGCTTCAGTCTGCATATTCTGTGCTTTTCCATTTTTTCCTTGTGATTTTTGATAGCACCTTTGAAAAGATAATTAAAAGATATGAATTAGCTGAGGGTGAGCATTATGACCAGCAAACTCACCATGAGGAAGGTCTTTAAAACTGCAAAATGAATGAGAAGCAGTAGGTACACATGAAAGCATTATTATTCTTTCCATTAGGCCATTTACTGCTTTTGATCTGTGACAGAGCTCCCACTGATGTCAGATGAAGTTGTGTGCATTGATCCAGAGGAAAGGAAATGCTCTTGCTAGAGGAATATTTTTTTTCCTCTTTCCCTGCTTGACAGAGAATTGATCAAAGCATAAATACTTGGGCTGGGGAATTTGGCATGGCAAACTCAAATCCTGATCTAAAAGGTGGACTTGGCCACCTCCAGAATAGAGGATGTGATACCCAGTGCTTGGGTGGCCACCTACCAGCTACCTTTGGTGGCCCATGCTAGGCAGCTACGTTATTTAGGAGGTGGATCCATTGTCTACAGCTGGGTTGGCAAGCACAGGGCACAGGCTCAGGATTGTCCACAGGTAGGGTGGATGAAGCCACCCTGGTTTGGAGAGAGGTGAAAGAGCTCAGGCAGAGGAACAGAAGCTGTGTGTGCCATCAGTTATCACCAAACCCCTCTTACCTGCCAGTACAGGTGGCATTGGGTGATGTACAGACCATGGTCCTGCACCCACGGTGGGTGTGAGAGGTCTCCAAAAGGCTCCTGCCCTTTTGGTAACACTGTCAATCATGAGGGGCAACAGTGAAGAGACAGCTCGGTCCCCAGGGTGAGGACATTTAAGCCACAGCTCTTCAGGAAATGGCATCACTGAACTCCTCTGCAAGGGGAAATGCAAAATTTGGAGGGCCAGAAGAGAAGAAAACTAAAATTGACAGGTACTCAGGAGGTCCCTGTTCCCAGAAATGTCTCCACATTTAACCTCTACCAGCCAATATTGTCTCAGTAAGAGGATGGGAACTGGTGCCCAGTAAGGAGATGCATGGCAGCTGGTGGCCACTGGCAAAGAAAGGCTCCCTGGGCTGGGCTTTGAGATGTGTCAGTGAGGAGCATCCTTGCCTGTTGCACAGACCATGCATACACAGACTGCATCAGAAATCCCAAGCCTTTAAAGAGCAGCCTCAAATGCTTGGATGAACTGGAAATGTGGCAATACAAAGGGATGGACATGGCCAAACTGCTGAGGTGGGGGCACTGTGCAGCAGCACAGCATCCCCCCCACCACAGCCCTTGTTCTCCTGAGGTTTTCAGGCCCAGCAAACTCTGTTTAGGCCCTTTGCCCTTTGAGTCACATCTGATTTATACTCATTTCCCACATGTATAACATTTGTTTATTTCTGTAATATATTAAAATACAGTAACATTCCATACTTGGGGGGGAGCTTAGAAGGAGGGTAATGACTTACACATGTACTGTGCTACACTGGATCCTTTCCAGTATCATAAATAAGAAGGAAAGCAAGATTTTACAGCTCAGCTATTAATGAGAACAGTCCACTATCACATATGGAAAAATACTTTAGTCAGTAAAAGCTGACACAACACTGATGGCACTTAGCTGTCTGGTATGAATCATCTTCATAGAATAAATTCCAAGAAAAAAATATTGATTTGTAACTTCATTGCAGGCAGCTGCAAATAAATGGTTGCACTGGTGTGCTCTAAAAATCAATTAAGTTGTAGATACTGGACAAACACTCTATCAGGGGTTAAGCCTTCTAGGTATCCCTTTGCATTGCTTGCAGGTAAGTCCTTTTGTCCTTTTTTCCTTCTTTCTGTGTAGTCTGCAGAAGGGAAAACTGAGTAAGCAGTGCACAGGAGTCAGTGTTCTTTTAAGAAATTGACATAATTTGGAGATTCTTTTCAGCATAAAACCCACCATCATCCCCAGGAAAACACTCAAATACTGGAATGGAAATAGTCTGATAGGCAAAAATGAAGATTCAACATCTGTCTAGCTCTCAGATTTGGGTTACACTGTTGTCTTTATCCCTCACTTTCAGAGAGAAAATCACCACCTTTTTTTTAATGCTTTTGCTGCTAACAGAAGTCCTCTCTCATCTCTCACACAAAATTTCTCTCTGGGCTTCTTTATGAACCACACTCTGATTAATCTTTATTTGCAGTCTTGCATAGCACCAAACCTACTCTTAGAATTATAAAATCATCACTGCTGGAAAGGACCTTCAAGTTCATCAAGTCCAACCATCAGTCCTACACCACCTTAACAACCAAATATTCTCCTGAAGCACCACATCTGCCCATTTTTTAAATACCTTCAGGGATGACAACTCCATCTCCTCTCTGGGCAACCCGTTCCAATCCTTCACCACTCTTGATGAAGACATTTTTCCTAATATCCAATCTGAATCTCCCCTGGCACAACTTGAACCCATCACAAGTCCTATCACAAGTCACTAGGGAGAAGAGGCCAACATCTGCCTCACTACAGCCTCTTTTCAGGTGGTTGTAGAGAGCAATAACTCCTTCCCTCAGCCTCCACTTCTCCAGGTTGAACAGCCTCAGATCCTCCAGCCTCTCCTCATCAGACTTGTTCTCCAGACCCTTTTGCCACCCGTGGGCACCTCTGCCAGCACAGCTGGGAGCCTATTTCAAGCAGGCTCCCTCCAGGGATCCCTCCGCAGAGATGTGTGGCTCTGAGAGGTGTCTCAGGTCCAGATCATCCCCAAAAGCCCCTTGGGGTTTTTTTTGTCACTGACTTGGGTGATTAAGCTCCATGTGTAAGTACCTCTGTAAGGTGCCTGGTTTTAGATGGGGAGAGTCTGGCTGCCAGCACCTATGTGGGATGTAAGTGCCTAAACCCCTGCATGCATCCCAGCCCTTTGGCCTTCCCTAATAAGATGGTGAAGCTTTATGCCTGCTACCCATGCAATGCTGTTAGTAAAATAAGACCTCAGAGTCATTGATGCTTCCTGTGGCTTAATCATTAACATTGCTTGCATGCATTTGCTGTGCCCTGGGAGAATCAAAGGACAAGTTTTGCATAAAGGTATTAGCAGAACCATCGTCAGCAAACTGCTGGTTTTCTTAGCATTCTGTGCATGCCTTTAAACATCCTTCAAGTGGTAACTTGGGTCACCCTAACTGTAACCAAAACCTGGGGCTGAGATCAGATCACACCTGGGGCTCTGTCTCATCTCACTGATTTATTCTTAAAAGGATGTAACCTTTCTTTAAGCTATCAAAGAGGAAAAAAAAAATATTTTAGGAAGCTGATCACTGTAAAATGCTTGTACAAGCAGACAAGTAGGTATTAAAAAGTGGGACTTCTTGCCTGGGTTTCACATGGAGATAATGTTATCCACAGTACGCACTGATCTTCAACGTGCAGCAAACAACAAAGCAGGCAACATGCTTGTCACCATGCTTGTCACCCATTACGTGCTTTTCAGTGATACCTTGGGACCCCAGGCTCTAAGCTTTAGTTCCACTGAGCTTCAACCATCAGTCCACTCAACTACCCATGGTCCAGGGAGTTGGGTTTGCCAAATAACAGAAAAATGCAGAAAATAAGGGTAGAGTGGGAGAGTCTGCTGAGAGGTTTGAGCTTTGTGTAGCACAAAAGCAATTCTCAGATAGGAGGTGACCTTGACAGCCATTCAGCTCATTTTCACATCAGCTAATTAGACCAACTGGCTCCTGCACATAGGAAGGAGCCTGTGTCTCTGTGTGTCTAACCTGCACCTTGGATAAAGCAACAGGAAATATTAAATCTGTGTCCAGGAACTAGAGGTACAGGGGGTAGCAACAGCCAGTGGAAGAAGAAAAAGGGAAGGGATGTAGCAATAAAACCACAGAGATTTCTGCATAGTGAGCACTCATCTCAGCTTTTGTGCTGACAGCCATAGGCTCTCAAAAAGCTGATGTTTTTTGTGAGTAGTCACTATATCCATGCAGCAGAAGCATTGAAAAAAGCCAAGCTGGGCATTGCTGAGTAGCCACATAAGAAGTGCTGTCCCTGAAGAGCTATATAGGTGACAAAAACAGGAGCAGAAAGGTTAGACATAGAGACAGAAGTAAATAGGTCAGCCTCATAGGCCAAGCCATCTAATTCAGTACAAACTTATTTGAACCCAGGCCAAGTGAACCTGCAGTTTTAGTGGGGACTGGCAAGATCATGGCCACAACCAAGAAAAAGAGTAAGAAAAAAAGCCACAAATAGCTGCTTGTGTTAATCAAGAGAGTTATGATGACTTCCCAGCCCCACCACACTTGCACAGGGAATTTCATCCATGCTGCGACTATGGAAAATTTTGGGTATCTGAAGCCTCTCAGTTCCTTTTTAGTTTGTTTTTCTCTACAATATTCTAATTAAGAAGCATGCAACAATAGATTTGCTTGGATATATAATTATATTGTGGCAAGATTTCCATATAAAGACATATTAGTGATTTAAAAAAGAATTTTCTATAGAGTCATCTCTATATGTTATGCCAAACCTCAGAGTCCTTTTGGATACTGCAAGCAGGAACCTTCATTAATGAACTTCATTAAGAAAAGGGAAGTGTGTGAATTCTTACATTACACTATAGCAAAGAGTCCTGAGATTTGCATCCAAATCATACTGGATTTTTGAGAGATTCAAACACTTAACCTCTCTTTGTTCCTTATCAACATACAGTAGAAACGAACAAATTAGCTTCCCAGAAATTGCCTGATGGTTCTTATACTGTCAATGCCAGGAGGAAATGTCAAGCAAATCTGTCACCATATTCCAGAGGAATTACTGCCTGTGAACCAATTTATTAGACACTCAGCCTTCCCACACTCCACTTTGCAAGGATATAGGAGCTGGGCATTGACAGAAATAAATCAGTTTTTCACCCAGACATTTTTTCTCACAAATGATGCTGAGCTAATTCATTGGGTAATTTCTATCTCTCCCTAACTTATGCAATTTATTAGGTGCCTGAATGCTTTCCTTCTTTGATTAAGGGAGCAAACTTTGGGAGACAAAAACAATATTCCCTTTGTCTTTGTGCAGCACCAGGCACAAGAATAGGACTCAATAGGTAATTAGAATAATGACTGTAATGGCTTAGCAAACAGAATGAACTCTTGACTGCAATTGCAAAGGATTGCTCGCCTTAGCTATTAAGAGGATGCTACAGAATCGAGGTCATTGTCTCTGCAGGTGATCAGCAGTTTAACAATAGTGCATTGCACATGCCTTCCATCTCTGTGATAGCTTAGCAGGCAGTATATTCTTTATGGATATCATTGAAGCAACTACAAATCTCTCTTTCAGGTCATTCAGATAAACAGAGATGTCTTGGTGTACAAGAATATTGTCTTTCCTCACGCCTAGTAAGTGATGTGATACCAAGGACTGGTTCAGGGCCTTTGAGCTGTAATCCATTAAATATAATTTATACCTCCTCATGAGTGAGAATTATTGCTGCAGAGCCAAATGGATGGTTCCTGTGACGGCTCTGATGACATTTGCTGTTTCTCAGGGGATCAGCATTTTGAATCATTTTGCATGTCTAGCTGCTGGGGGAGAAGAAGGATGACTATTTTTCAAACAGGGATAACTGCATTCAAAAGGAAAGGCAGATGGATTTTCAATTCCTGACAATAGTGGCTTAATCTATAAGGTTAGTGCTTGATAGGGCCTGCTCCAGTTATCGTGATTTGGATATAAGGTAGGTGGAAAATTGGCTGGATTGCTAGAGTCAAAATGGCAATGGCCAGTGGTTCAGAGTCCAGCTAGAGGAGTTAATAAGGTTTTGAATCAGGACCATGACCTGACAACAGGACAGATTGCCTTGCCAGCGAGGTCACCTGTGGTACCAAGTCAGGGGGAGCAGTAGCAAAGTTCTAGAGCAGGACCATCGTGCACAGGATGCTCGAGAGGCTGGTGAAGTGGTCCAACAGAAACATTATGAAGTCAAGCACTGCAGAATTGAGAAATGCAAAGCCCCACCAGTGAGGATGAACAACCCCATGAAGCAGTGGAGGCTGAAGGGGCTCTGCTGAGAAGGATCTGGGTGTCCTGGTGGCCAGTGAGCATCAGCAGCATCTCATGGCAGCAGAGATCAGCATCACTCAGAGCCAGACCTCTTCCCTTTCCTCCTTCTGTTCTGTGTTGGATGACCAGAACTGGTCTGCCATACACATCCATTGGATGCAGATCTGTGTGTGGTAGTTTCCTTTCAGTTTGGTCTCTGTTAGGGCTCGGATATTTAGCTCATCCCAGTAGGTAATGAGAGAGGGCTGTGCACTCTGCCTGCACTCGCTCAGCCTGCAGATTCCTTTTGCACGAGCTAAGTTTGGGCACAGAGCTCTTAAATAAGCTCCTGAACTTTCCATTCCCTTTTTGGGTGAGGGAGGCTGAGGCAAATAACTACCTGGCTTCTTTCATCAGCTGTGGATGTTCAGCATCTTGCAGTCTTCAGATACACAGCTCTGGTGTGGGGAGCAGGCCTGGTTTTGGCTGACCTCGGAATTTGTGCCTCTTGCTCATGGGTGAGACAGGAAAAAAAAACCACTCTATTCATATCTACCCCAACGGGATGTCACAAAAAATATCAGACTAATGAGGCACTTTATTACAAAACTCAGTCGAGACTTTTGTTATAGTCAAATCAGTCTGGGTTTTAACAATTCCCTGTGGCTTGTCCCTGCTCGTGGTTATTGTGGGCATGAGTGCGGTCACTGACTCCAAACACTGCCGCCCGCTCCCTGCCCCAGCTCCCAGGCATCCAGTCACCAACCCCGGATCTGCTGAGGATCTGCAAATGGGAGTCAGCAACTTCTCACGTGCAGATGCAGGGAAGTGGAAAGCATTCAAAACCACTTGGGTATGCTTGCCTAAACCTTTTATGGTGCACACTAACAGTTTGCAATTAAGGGAAAGGAGGAAAAAATAGACCGAGCCCGGGATTCAACAGCGACGGCGTTTTATTGAGTATAGGGGGGCTGAAAAACTGACCTTGAGGTGTGGACAAGGAAGTGCTTCACTTTTGTATGCACACTGGAGCAGTAGGTAAGATCCAGCCTGGTTGAATGAAATGCTAAACCTTCACCTGGACAGGAAGTACATGGGGTTTTCTGCTCAAATGTGGACGGTGGATGCCTATGTCTCACTTGTCTGGATTCACAGAGGAGAGAATGAGCTTGTTTTAAGGTGCAGCTGTGGTTTTAGTGTGAGAGATGGGTGAAATGGGTCAGGTGGATGACTTCCTAGAAGTGGCCATCCCTGCCTGTTGACTATGAAGGGTGACTAGGTCTAGCACAGCTGACCCAACTAGCAATAGATTTAATTAGGGTACAGTTAGGAGAGACAAATCATACCCTAATCCCTCAAGAGTTCTGTAGTATCAGCCACAAACTCAAAGCCTGAGTCCCCCCACAGTGGCTGGCATCTCATTTGTTGAGATGTCTCTCTGGTTTGCCCTCACTGGAGGTCTTTCCTTCTCTGTTGACAAGGGGTAATGGTTTCAAACTGCAAGGGGGTAGATTTAAGTCATATATTAGGAAGAAACTCTTTACTTTGAGGGTGGTGAGGCACTGGCACAGATTTCCTAGAGTCGTGGATGCACAATCCCTGGAACTCTTCAAGGTCAGGTTGGATGAGCCTTTGAGCAACCTGCCCTTGTGGAAGGTGTCCCTGTCAATGGCAGGGGGGCTGGGACTAGATGATGTTTCAGACCCTTTCCTACCTAAACCCTTCTGTTATTCCATGGCTCTGGAGGACAGCTTCAGTGACTGCATGTTATAGTAGCATAAGCTCAGGGTCTGAAGGAGAAGCAGCCAGCAGAGCTTCATTAGCCATTCAGAGTCTTATCTTGTATAAAGAATACAACAAAGAGAACCAGGAAAAGCAAGAATATAGCAGAAGGTATTGGAAAAGCACTCTGTCACCAGAGGACCTGGTACCCTAAAGCAACTAGAGTGGTCGAGCACTTCTACAGGCTCCCAGGGAAGTGGTCACAGCACCAAGCCTGCCTGAGTTCAAGAAGTGTTTGAATGATGCTCTCAGGCACATGGTGTGATTCTGTGGGTTCCCTACACATGGACAGGAGCTGGACTCAATGACCTTGATGGATCCCTTCCAACTCATATTCTATGATTCTGTGATTCTAACTAAAGAGTTGCTACCCATGCAACCCTCATTCATGAGGTTAAGTGGTTTCTTTGACTGTGCACACAGGACAGGGTTTTCTGGTTTGGATCCCTTTTCAAAGAAAGATTCACTACACTCAGCAGTTTGTTACAGCATCCTCTTGAGTGAAAATCATAGAGTAAAAGTTTCAAAAGTCATTTCTACTATAAAGCCACACTTTCATGCTATGCCAAAAACGTTGCCTTTTCAGATAGGATGTTCCAAGGTTGATTGCAGTCCAAAGGTCACTACTGAAAAGTCAGAGCAAAATGCTTTCAGTAAGCAAAGTCTCATAAGTGCACTCATTTGCAACTTCCCTTGCCATCCTCTGACGTATGTACCACAAACTGGTATGGTAAAGCCATGATAAGGGATAACATGAACCACCAGGATGAACTGGTGGCTCAGTCATTGTGTTCTCAAAACCCTGTCATGTTTATAAGCATCACTGTGAATTTGGTTTAGGACCAAACCTAAAATGACAGAATTTCTGTCTAGGCAATTTTCAGGTCTTTACTGATAAGGTTGCATATGAGTCATTGGCTTATCTGAGAGCATGAGTTTTAAGGGGACAATGTATACAAAATATCTTTCAGGACCACATCCTTCCCATGGAAATCATTAGTCATTCTAAAAAGACTTAAAAATGGCTTAAATGCTTTAAGCACCTAGAAAACTTAATAAGGATTTAAGTTGTCTTTAATGCTTACATTGTCCTACCTTAAAGATTTAAGGCAGCTTAAATGCTTATGAGCCTTAAGAAGTTAGGGTAACAATCACTTCATCTGCACAAAGCCTGAATAATCAGGATTTATTCACGGAAACATTTCAGGGAGGTCTTCCAATCGCTTCTTTATGAGGTGTCACCTTCCCCAGAGGTGTCTTCATCAAGGGTGAACTGGCAGCACCACATCAAAGTTTTGCTTGTTTGCCTAAATATCCACCTGGAACCCAGCACTTCAGTATATCCCATCCAAACATGGGGTTTGGATGCTGCTGTTGGGGTGAGAAAAGCTGTTACCTCCCTCCTGTGCCTTTGGGTGACTAAAGGACCATCACACTGAGGGATTTGCCCAAGACAGCATCAGAAGCATGATGCAATGGGGAAACATGAACTCAGGGCTCCCAGCCACCAGGGCCCTGGGTGCTGTGTCTCCCTCCAGCCATGGCAGCTGGACTGCATTCCCTACATTGGCTTCTTTCCTTTTAAAGGATGACCTTTCACTCAGCTCCATGGGCATGGATGAAACTGTATGGACAGGAGTTTGGGCTATTATTGTTCTACCCTAGGCAGCCCCACTCTTGTGGGACCCATCTATTTCCTTGTGGCCAAACACTGTTAACACTGTTAACCCCTCTCCCTTTTCTACTTTGTTATACAGAAGCCCCATGAAGGCACCTATTGCCATCTTGCTGGAGGATCTTTTGAGAAGTCTTCTCCCCTTCCCTCTGAGAAGTCAGCTTTGCCCAGGAACTATTCCCACTGCTGGACTTTGGGACATGGACCTGGACAACCAGCCCTGTGTGAGCGGGGGACTTGGACCAAGTGACCTCCAGAGGTCCCTCCCGGCCTGGAGCATCCTGTGATACTGTGGTATGTCCCACATGCCTCAACATCTGCTCCTCTGAGGGTTATGAAGTAATTGCAGAGGAAGCACATTTCTAGTGCCTAGTTCTACAAGTCAGCAGCAAAATTCCACAGTATCAGTTGGATAATGATTGCAGTCAGCTTGGAGAGAAGAGTGAACAAGCACGGGATGGGAATGCAGTGGGTCTGGGAGGCACAGCTCTGGGAGTAATCACTGGCAATCTTCCCTTTTTGCATGCACTTATTTGGAGCTAAAAAGTCACTTCTTCCCCTCCTCTGACACGTTCTCTTGCTTGCTCTTCTTGGCAGTATCTTTTATATAAAACAATAAGCGCAGCCACATGGAGCAGGACCAGCTGCAGGCAGGGGCCAAGTGGGCAGATACCCCTAGGGGGGGGCTGTCCTGAAGCAGGGAGGTGGGAAGGAGATGGCTGAGGGACTGTCACCTCACTCTTCAGTTCACCTGTGACAGAGCCCTGGGAGCCAGAGAGACCAATGCTGCTGGGGAGAAGCTGGGGTGCAGTGATGAGAAGGGGTGCAGCCTTCCCCAACAGCAGTTGTTTTGTTCAACTCTCCCATCCTACAGGCAGATGTAGCAATCTCAACTCTCCATTCAGGAGCCTTCTTTTTGTTGATTTCTTTTTTTCTCCCTTGCTATGTCATGAGCCACTGCATTTCCCCTTATCTTGGCCTTTGTACCTGATGCTTGGGGTAACAACATTCTATTGTGAAAATAGTGCTGCAGAGCTCAGTCTGGTGCTGCCTCAGATCACAATTACAGGGCCAAAATCAGCTCAGCTGCACAAGCACTTTGGTCCCTACATCATTCCACATTCCATTTCTCCCCAAGGCCAGAGGAGCTGCTCCAGACAGGGGGATATTCAATGGACAGAAATTCACTCATTAGAAGTTTGTTCTTCATCCTGGATGGTTCAAAGGCAGGGGGACAGGGAAGCACTTGGGGCCACACAACCAATTTACCATTGCCTGGCTGGCTGCTGAAACAACACAGCCCAGAAAACTTCCCATGGGACCAGCCATGCATTCAGCATGCCAGGAGCTCTCCCAGCTTTTAGGATGGGGAAAGCATAGAATCACTGAATCAGCTGGGTTGGAAAGGACCTCTGAGATCATCAAGTCCAACCCTTGATCCACTCCCCCCTGGTTCCCAGACCACTGAGTGCCACATTCAGTCTCTTCTTAAAAATCTCCAGGGATGGAGAATCCACCACCTCCCTGGGCAGCCCATTCCAATGCTTGATCATCCCCTCTGTAAAGAAATTCTTCCTAATATCCAACCTAAACCCCCCAGGCAGAGCTTAAGTCCATGCCCTCTTGTCTTACTGAGAGTTGCCTGGGAAAAGAGACCAACCCCCCCCCCGGCTACCCCCTCCTTTCAGGGAGTTGTAGAGAGTGATGAGGTCTCCTCTGAGCCTCCTCTTCTCCAGGCTGAGCACCCCCAGTTCCCTCAGCCCTTCCTCACAGGACTTGTGCTGGATCCCTTCACCAGCCTGGTTGCCCTCCTTTGGACCTGCTCCAGGACCTCATCTCCTTCCTAAACTGAGGGGCCCAGAACTGGACACAGGCCTCCAGGTGTGGCCTCACATCCATAGGGATGGGGGGACTTTCACAAAGCAATGCCAGCTTTGGTTGTGACTCCATGGACACCCCAAGCAATATTGCTATGGGCAGAGCAAACCAACCCATTGCATTTGCATTGAAGTTATTTTCCATATTTAATATGCTACCCGAAAGAAAAGACCCTTTTCTGGCTTTTCTCTGGGATCTGGGATATATCCCATTCCCCAAGCAGGCCACAAATGGAGAGTTACATGGAAAGTACTGACACCATGAGTAGCCACAGGACAAACCCCTTCTGCCAGGTCTTCTGTAACTTATGTCCTCTTTGTGTCAATTGGTACTGGGACCTGCCTTTTTTCTGAGGGAGGTTTTGAACAGAAGACAATCACTTTGGTATATTAAATAGGGTATTTACAAATTTTCCATATTTAATCCTATGGTTAATATGTAATAGAGGTCATGAACTATAATAGTAAGTGTTAAAAAGTTGTCTTCATCTTTCTTATTAGTTTGTCACTTTAAAGTTACCTACCACACTGATATGTTTAACTTTTCCTGCCTTTTTTTTTTTTTTTTCAGTAAGCAGCTTTGGAGGAGCAAGAAGTGGTGAATGCAGATGCTGATGGGCTTCTTTTGTGTGTTTTGACATAGGAGATAGATATCCACTGTGTGGGCTGGGCAACAGGTGATATACATTCAAGTAAATATATACACACTGAAGAGGAATGTGGAAACTCTTCCAGGGTTTATTTAACACAGTACAGAGCTATGAGGCTACCAGCAGTCCAGAAAAACTGAGAAACTAACACTGATCCTTTAGAAAAGAGCAGTCAAAGGGGGCTCCGGGTGTTTTAGAAAATAATGACAAGAAGTAAGGGATGTAAATAACTTATTGCCTTGAAATGTTGCTGCTACACTGCACGATTTGGGATCTGGTTTCATTCTGAATAGTGCCTTTCATGCAAATCCCATCTCTGTACGCTTCAAGGCTCTAATTAGAGTGTTATGACCAAGAGAAAAAGAAAAATTTGAGATATGAGCAAGTGTGGGTTTAGATAAGCTTTGTGTAAGATGGGAGAGGCAGTGAAGCAGAGAGCTAATGTCATCTCCCAGTAGGGGTCAAGAATTTAAGCTCAGTGTATGCAGGCTGGGTGGGTCCAAAAGGAATACCAGATGATTTAAAATACCAGAAGGAGCTAATGTACAGGATGAGCAGCTGGTAGAACAAGATTTTTTGCTATTTTTTTTTCAAACAAGTTACAAAAAGAAGGGAAAAATATTCAGAGGTGAATGAAGGGGGGGACAGATTTGTGCAGACTTCTTAACTCGGTTGTTAGATGACCTGTCTTTTGGAGCATGCTATCCTGAGATTAGTTCTTGAATTAATTAGGAAAATAACAAGTGGCCCAGAGAGCACTGTGGTCAAGGCTCTGAACCTCATTAGCACCAGCACACAGCCCATTAGCAGAGGGCTTAAATAATCAACCCCTCCAAAGGGTTGCTGGTGAACAGGATGAGATCTGGGAGCCTTTAGCAAGAGCTGCAAGTATTCCCTGAGGATAAATACTTGATGTCTGGGAGGATCAGACAGCAAGGCATACAGGAAGGATTTCATAGACCATCTAGACCAACTGAGAATACCAAAGAATTGTTTGCAAGCTTCCTTTTTCTATGGAGAGCACTGACTCTCTTAACTGCTTGGTCCTTGTAGTCTTGGGATGTGTTGTTTTCCAAAGGTCAACAAGATGGAACTTGCAGATTGCTGATAACCAGGCCAAAAAACCCCATACAGTCACATTTGGTTTTGCAGCTTATTTTCTTACAAAGGCGGTTTGAGTAGTTGTATTTTCCCCTTAAATTTTCACACATAACCACATTAGTAGAATCTGAGTCATGTCTGCATAGTTACAAAGAAAGAGATCCCCAAGGAGTTCACAGATTTGTCATCCCAGCTCTGAATCTCTGAGAACGATCCCTCCAGACCATAATGAGATATTGTGCCTGCTCATGGAGACAAAACCTGTGCTTGGACACCTGTCCAGCTTTTCCAGAGGAGTGAATAGGAGTCATGTGTACATAACCCTTCTGCCAGGACTTGATGGGCAGCAGTGAAGGCTGGGTTCAAGTGCAAGGGCATCATACAAACCCCCTAGCTTGAGCTCACAACCATCAGCCTGGGAAAAAAAGGGTAAACTTTTTAATAGGAGGTCATTCTCAAAATATTCTCAAGCAGGAGTTGGTTGGGTAAGAAGAAATATGCTTCCTAAAGGCTAAAACAGGACGCTTGAAAGATGTAGGTAAACAGCATCATAACAAATGCCTAAACTGTAACACTTTCACTTTGTCTTCCTTTGGCATATAACCTCTTGGCTGCTTTCCCACTCCTGCATGACCTTCAGTGGTCATGTCAGAGTTAGTCTTGAAGGATAGCAGAGATTTAGGCAGCTGTGAGTCTGTACTCTGCCCTGAGCCCCTTGCTTCTGACTGCTCCTGCTAACACAGCATCTTCCCTTTGCAGCTCAGATGCTGAAAGCTGCAGGATTAGTTTGGGGGATCCATTCACCCCAGGCTCTCTCTTAAAATCTAGTTGGACCATACTTCCAAGCATTATTGCCATCACCACCTTTTCTGCATGCAATGGCATTTGAACAGCACACGCAAAATGAGCAGAGCTCTGGGCTTTTTATTTCTCTTAGGGACAGTGCATCCTCCACCAGTTTGAGTCCTGTGGCTTGGGGAAATTCCCGGAGCCTCAGGGGGATGCCACAGGGGGAACTGCTTTTGCTGAAGTCTCCTCCATCAGGTTTGCATGTATTTTCATTGTCTAAAGAGATGCTTTTTTAATTTTTTTTTTTTTTTCCTGTAGCATGTGCACTGCATCTCCACCTGACTGCAGATGTTTGACAAGGACACAGGTCCCAGCCCATTAGTTAAATCAGTTGAGTTATTTGCTTCCAGAAATAATCAAATCCTAGAAGAAAGTGAAAGGATCCTGGAATCAGGTGCATCTGGAGTACATAATTCATGTGATTTATTTCTTTTCTGCTGATCTTAGGCAATTAGTGATTGGATCACACCTCAAAGTGGGATGGCTCACAGACCAATTTTTTCTCTCAACATACCTGCTGGGCTTATTAGTCATGTAAATGCTGGTCCTTCCTGGAATCCAGCTGAATTATCACTTCCAACAATACCTTATGAAAATCCTTCCTGTGCATGAAGCATTTTGTTAGTGTCATGAAGAACCCAGGAGTCACACAGCTAATGGACACGGCCTGTGCACAAACAGAATAAACAAAACATCTGCTCAGTTATGGCAGCCAAGGTGCACATTTCATTTTATACCTCTTTTTCATTTTCATCTGATGGCATTTTGCTCTTGTGTGAAATAAAAGGAAATAATGTGTTCAGCTGAAATTCTCCATGCTCCTGACAAGCTTTATATTATCCCAGGTCATTCTGTCAGGTTTCTTCATACTTATTATCACTCTCACCTGAGCCTTTTCATCTCTCAGTCTTTTCCGCTCCTCAAATCTTTTCACTGCTCTTTCCTTACAGCTCCAGACTAGTTTGACCTCATCTTCCAAGTGCCTCACATGTTTTTCTGGCTTCAGTTAACCTGGGCAAATCCATGGCTTCAGCAGATTTCCTCTTCTCTTCCCTCCTCCTGCTCTGCCCAGTGGGACACCTGTAGCTTTTGCTATGTTGTGAGTGAACTCCTGCCTTAGGCTCTCATCAGCAATTTTTATCCATGACTGAATTTCCCCCACAGTGCCTGGTTGGTTTTCTGGGTAGTATTTTTAAAATGCTGCTGAAAATGTAAGTCTGGTTTTGAACGGGTTCTAGTATGCCCTGCATATGAGCCAGTAAGATGCTGAGATTCTGAGAGAGATGCAGCTTGTCCTTGCAGAGGCCACACTGGTGTTTTGCTGTCCTGCTGGGTCTCTTTATTGGGGTTTGTGGTGATGGAAGGGGCAAAAGTAAGGGCATCTGTGTGATAGCTGGGATTTATCAACCAGAGACTCTGATGCAGAATGGTTTGTCCAGTGAAAACACTCCAGGACAGGATGCATTTCCACAGAATGCAGCAGAAGCTCTCCAATGACATTGGGGCTCTCACTTTATAATTTCTATTGATGTAAAGTTTCTACTAATGAAAAAGTAGAGTCAAAGCCCCAGAGCAGTGAAGCAGTCCCTTCACCATGTGATTGCCAACTGGTGTGCACAGGCAGCACAATTGCCCTTGTGCTGGGGTAATCACAAAGGAGTTAGCCCTTTTTTTATAAGCTTTGATTAAAACTTATCCCAGTGTCCACCTCTAGGCTATGTGGCTATTGTAGTATAGGACTGAGTTTTTCCTATTAAGAAAGAAACAGGTTTTCCTCTACCGTGTGGACAGTCTCTTTCTATGAGGTAGACACAAAGAGCTGGTACAATGCATGCAAACTCCTTGTTGCTGTAGTATTCAAAGGTTTTGGCTTTACTTGTTCTCAATAAATAGCTGAAATGTTCCATCAGTCCAGTAGCATGGGGAGTGAGAACAATGTATGACCAGAAAAATAAATGTCTTGTCTTTAAACAAGCAACAAAGTAATTTTCAGTAGAGGCTGTAAACCAAGCCCTTGCTCATCTGACATGTTTTCAGGGCTGTGTCTGGCATTCTGTGACAAGTGATTGTGTGGGGACTTTTCTGGATGCAAACACTGAAAAAAAAACTTGTTTGTGCTGCTGTTCTGGCTTACTCATCCCAGATACAACTTTTCCAGTCCTGTTGTGAGCCTTAGAGACCATGGGTAACCTCGTACAACATGGGCAGCTCCTTGGGTCTGTCCTTGTCTTGTGTCCCCCAGGAGAAGGAGAGGAGCCATTCTCCATATCCTCTTGAAGAAAAAAGAAAAAAGAAAGAAGAAAAAAGAAAAAAGAAAAAAAAAAGAACGAAAAAGAAAAAAGAAAAAGAAAAAGAAAAAGAAAAAAGAAAAGAAGAAAAAAAAGAAAGAAAAAAAAGAAAAAGAAAAGAAAAAGAAAAAGGAAAAGAAAAAGAAAAAGAAAAAGAAAAAGAAAAAGAAAAAGAAAAAGAAAAAAAGATTAGTCCATGGAGAAGCATCCTCTGGACTGGCTTCACCTTGAAGATCCTCCACTGGGCAAAGCTGAATTGCTCAAGAACATCCTCCAAAGCTAAATGAGAGACATTGGAATTAGAGAATGAACTATGCACAAAAGTCAAAACTCCTCCTCAGCTGGCTATTTACATTGTGACCTACGTGACTTTTGGTTTGGTTTAGTTTAATGTTGTGCAATAAAAATTATTAACCTCAGGAAGGTAAGCAGGATGCAGAAGAAGAAGAAGAAGGGAAAACCAGCTAGCTGTACAGGAACATTATGTCTTATTTATCTGCTAAAAGTCTTTGCACATCTCACGAAATAAAAGGAGATGAAGCATTTTGGCTCAGATATTTGTGAATGAGCAGCAGACAAAAATGCTCCCATAGAAGGGTTAAACATTGAGGTAACAAAAATTGCTAATTATGCTTTACTTCCAGATGAGTGAAGGCTGTAGGGAATTATGCAGGGACTTAACAACTCGTAGTCACCAGAGCAGCACATTGCTATGTGAAGTCCCCAGATGCCAAACGCAGGCTGCTGCCTGCTGAGAGGAGTGCCACAAATGCTCAGGCATACCTCACACAGGGTTTGACATGCATCAGAATCAGTCTGAAAAGAAAAGCAAAAAAATCTCTCCTGATTTTCTTTCGTGCTGCCTCAAAGCATCCTATCAGCCACGCATCTGCCTCCTGCAAACCACTCCTGGAAAGGCTTTTGGATTAATGCAATTTTTTTTTTAAGAGGTGGCATACAGGAGTTTGCCTGTACTGCTCTGCTTTGTAGTCCCCTGTCTGACTTTGCTTGTTTTATACCTTTATCTTGGTGGTTTTATACCTTTATCTTTGCACTATACCTCTGCAAGACCTTCCTTTGGTCAGTCCTGCCCAATTGGCTGTGACTCCTGGCCAGCACAGTGACATGAATAAGGTTGTGTGGAGCTGAAGCAAAACAACTTGAAAGTGATTTGAGGATTTTTTCAAATATAGTGTAGACTTGACTGGCCACCTTGGACCACGATGTCAGGAGCAATCATTGAGACAGATGGCCTTTAGTAAGGATGAGGGGTTTAGAAAGGAGAAACCAATAACCCTTTCTTAAAGAATAAGGTTTTATTTTTCCAGTGTCACAAACCAGTTGTGAAGGGAAAGATACAGGAGTGTTACCTGAAATATCACTCCCTAGTTCTCCCTTTAAAGGTTTCTTGCATTTGTCTTTGAAATATTTGTCTCTGATTATGCTCAGAAATTGGACAGGAGGGTAGATCCTGGGTCTACATGAGTTGCCAGTTCCTTTGATTCTCAGCAAAAACTCTTTGGCTCCATTGGCCAGTTACAACAGATACTTTACATTCCCCCTAAATTCTAAATTATTGATCTGCTTTTCCAGCCATTTGGGCCCATGACACAACAACATTCCCAGGGAAATCCCGGGTTCAGAGCAGAACTACACCTGGAGCAGCTGAGAGATCATCAGCCACACTGAGACTTTGCTCCTGAGCTCCCACCTCCTTTCCAACCTCTGCAACCTTATGAGCAGAGGGGAAAAAAAATTCTCTGCTGGGATGCTGGGCTTGCTGACTGACTGACAGGCTTAATCTGGTGCTCAGGACAGTCCCATATTGAAGATGGCATGTGACCCCCAGCAGCCAACTCCACATCTCCCGCCAGCTGCCTCCATGGGCAGAAGTGAGAATGTTAATAAACACCCAAAAGAAAGGAAGTTGTTGGCTTGTAATTAACATATGCCATTAGTATCTGTCACTTTGGCCAGGCCACAGCAGACAGCCTGAACCCATACATACAAATGAGTGTCTGCCCAAGCGGCAGGGAGGGGAGGGAGAGATGATTTCATTGTGAGTGTCTGGTGCTGTCAGCAGCTTTAAATCACACGGGTACTTACCAACAAAAACAGTAAAGACCATTGTGTCCTGGAAACAATAACACGGCTTTTAAAACCCTATTTTATTCAATAAATGGTTCTGAATGTTTGCTTGCCCTCTTCTATTTCACCAGAGATGCTTAATTGAAAAGATGTTCCAGGGGTGAAAAATAAAGGGCTGGCCCACCAAAGGTATTTTTGGTGTGGCTCATCTGCATCTATGGACCTTCCACAAGCCCACAGTCCTGTGGGAATTCCATCAACCCTCTTCTGAAGAAGAGCATCTTCAGAAGGTCAATAGGACCTTCAATAAGGCTTTCTGGAAGGTCAATAACGAACCCAGAGCCCCCCACAGTGGCTGGGTCCATTTCTCTGAAGCATTGATGATAATATTCTGTTCTCATTACCAATAATTACTTCTGTATGGGTGTGGGCTGCCTACCTCACCAGTTCCTCTCTCTTAGGGGGCTGAAAGATTGAAACGTGCAGACAAGACCCTGCCCACTGGCACTGCTGGAGACCTCCCTGTTAATTGCCATCACTCTTTCCTCACTCCAAAGAGATGTGTCAGGAACTGAAGGCTTAGCAGGTTTTATCCTCTCTAAAAATAAAGCCTCTGTGTATTCGAAAAATAATGGCAATTTGTAACCCCCAAACACATTGCTGGAAGTTAATTGTAATTCTTTTCTCACAACCCCTCTTAGTCCTCCTCTAGGTTTTTAAATGTTTATTTACATAAGCGATTAGTTCAAGTGCCATCACTACCAAAACCAGTAGATCTAGGACTGCAAACATGGTTCTGCTGAACTGCTAAACTGCAGCAAAAAACAACAAAGTCACAAATGCCCGGGCTGTGCTCCAAGGCACGGGATTTATATGATCCCATTCTGCATCTTGGTTCAGTCTGACAGAGTATTTTCCTACTTTCTGTATTAAAAGAGCTTCAGAGGTCTCTGCAGGCGTTTCTCTCTGGAGGCATTTGAGATGGCAGATGATAATTAGACATCTCTATAGCAGAGAAATAATTTTCTTTGCATTTCCCAGTTTGTTGGCAGAGCTGTGGTCAGCAACCCTGTCTGACTCATCCTCTCAGCTTACTGCTTTTAAACCCCCACGATTCTCCTATTTATTGACATTTTTTTTAAAAAGTCTTACTGCCTCTGAAAAAAACCCACCCTGTTCTGCTGCCCTTGCTCCAACTTTCCTCAGCAAAGCTGCCGCTGTGTCCAGCAGAATTTGTGTTCAAGGAGGCACTGCAGTAAACCCATGGAATTCATCCTTGATCAGCAGATCTAGCTGGATGCTGCCAGTGCTCCACAAAATTGCTTGGGAAAAGCTGTGGGGCCATCCTCTTCAGCTGGCTCTGCTCCAGGGGAAAAGTCAAAGGCCAGATGGATGAGGAAGCTGGCAAAAGATGTCTGGTTTGATGCTTTTTCCAAACTTCATAATAAAATCCTCAGAGGTGGTCGTGGTGATAAATCCTGCCTTGCATGCAAAGATGGAGCAGCCAGCTTGTGTGCTCCCAGCATCACTGGGTGCAGAGTGGGGCAGCAAAGTGGGATGTCTGGTGTTCCAGCCTCCCCTCTGAGCCCTGATGTTCCCATTTTCCCCTTGCTTACACCATGGCAAGGGCAGAAGGCTGGTGCATCCTCCCTGCATCATCATCATCATCATCATCATGCATCATCATCAGGACAATGCTTGGTTGTCCTCACCACCCTTCACCACACCTTCATCAGTCAATGCCCTCTACTGGAAAGAAGTCCCAGGTTGCCACCCTGGTTTCTCCAAGGACTCACTGCCACCTTTTGTCCCTATCTTCTGGGAGGGGGGAGGCTGAGGAAGTGCATCACATCCCAGGCAGAACAGGAGGCTGCAGCCTCTATGACCAGGATTGCTTTGGTGTCACTGCAGTACCACAAGGCAAGCTGGCACTGAAAGGATGTCTTCAGATAGAGGCCTCAACATGCTGCCAGGTTTTTAGGTGGAGAAATATCCTGGTAACTCTGTGTCATGAAGCTGCTGCTTCTTGCCAAAACATTGCAGCAGCATTAATTCTGCCTTGAAGATAAGGTGGGCTGGGGAAAAAATGCTGGATTGGGCATCTGCCACTGGAGCCTAATTCTTTTGAAGTTCTCAGTCAGCCTGGGAATAGATTTTAAAAGTCTTTTTTAGCATCAATAAAAAAAGTGATAATCTTGTACTGTGCATATTTTTTTCCTGCATGATGTCCCACTGCCTGTAGTAGGATTCCCAGGGAGAAAATTCAGCTCATTTAAACCAAATTCCCAGACCAAGACCTAAATCTGAGGGAGCTTTATGGAAGCTTTCTTAATCCACAAAGAACTCTTTTTTTGGATGTTGTGATCTTTCTCCAGTCTTTTGATGATGCTGTTTTGACTCAGGAAGCCTTTCCACCCAGAAGCAGTTCTTCAGCTACATGGAGTTCAAAGGCATGAGAAGAAAAGGTTGCTGGTGAAAGGTTCCATTAGGAAGTATATTTAATCTTAAAATATGTACATTCATCATTGCTCAATGGATTTAGTGCACTGCCCAGGGCTATCCAATGTGTGAGGTGGGAGTACAGCTCCAGACTTGTGCTTGTTGCTTTCTAGAGGTGCAAATTCCATCAGTTTGAGCCAGGGCTGCTGCTGTCCTGTGACCTCCTCCATCCTCATGCTTCCATGGACCAGCATCAATGTGTGCCTGGCCCCATAAGGTGAACCTTAAGCCTTCCCACCATCAAGAAACATCATTGCAAGTAATGGGCAGTGGTTTTATGCTGATCTGGTTCAGTGGCCCCACCCCTGTGCTGCCAAATGAACAGGGACCAAATTGCCATAGAGCTGCTGCCTGGGCTTCACGTGGGTTTCCTGTGTGATGCTCTCAGTTCCTGTGGGATTTTCTTATGCTCCAAGGTAAGCAATCTCACACGTGAGGTTTGCAAGATCACTCCTTTACATTTCCACCTGGTGGTTTCCACATTTTCTGATTTCATGTGGTTTTTGAGGTTTTGGGGGAGCAGTTAGACCATGCTGAATGCAACAGCAAGGAGCAAGCAGCTCTGGTAACCTAAGGAAGGTCCCAATGTTTACTTTCCTTTATTTTGCATATTTAAAAGTATTTTAATGTGTTCCTTCACCCAAATTTTTGCCATAGCTGAAAATACACATTTATGATTCCAGAGGTAATGAGTGATAAGCCCTAACACACTGAAAAATAAAGCTGCCATCCTTTTCCTTCATATCACCCATATGCTAGGAACAGATGAAGAGCAGGCATGTCTCAGTTTTCTGGAACTGATGCACCTGCACACAAAAATACCCATTTACTAATCTGAAGAGAAAAACTTCAACCCTTACATGTGGTCATGCTGTGGTCATGGGCAGAACCCAATGATGGAAAAATTGGGATGATGGATCTTGCTTGTGAGATGCCACTTGTATTACACTACCAAGAACTTCTGAGCTGGTAGGCAGAGGCCAAAATAGGGCCAGAACTCATTCAAGAGGGAACATGGGTTTTCTTATGGAAAGAATTGTTTAATTATTTTAAACTTTCTTTATTTATAAAAAGGAAGATAACTACTTCAGCACTGCTATTATAATAACAACAACAATAATAATAGAAGTACCCTCTAGGCTTTTTAATTTCATTAGAAAACAGTAGAAGGTTATGGAAGGTGGGATAAGAACCAGAGCAAGAAAATAATGCAGCAGTTCTAGTATTAACATCTTTTCTTTTTTAAGTTTTTTGTTGCTATGAACAGAAACTCAGGATCTTTGTGATTTGTTTGCATTTTTATAAGACAAGCATGTATCCAGCTTCCAGCCTCTAAGTTTCACAGATTAATTGCAAGTACCACAGCACAATAGATCCCATAAGGCACTCTTGTCTGGAATCACAAAATGACATAAAAATCTTGCCTGTGATTTTTTTTTTTTTTAAATTTAGATTTTCCTTCCCAAGCTGTGACTCCCATATACACAGGGGGACAAACTTTAAAAATCACAGTGTTGGTGTTTTTTTTAGAGAATGAGTACTCTTTAAAGCTTGCTTCTAAATGCTGAAGGGATGTGATTCATGTTTTCTTGGATGGTTGGATGTCACAGTACCACTTGGTAGCACACAGACATGAGTGTGGCAGCTTGGAAACCCCAGTTCTTGAAAGAGACAAGCCAGGCTTAATAGAAACCTCCTTCCTCTGAGTGAGATATCTGGACACACTGTGTATTTTTACAAATTACACAAACCTCTTGTTCCACTGTCCAGTATTCAATCTCTTTGCTCAAATGCAGCTTGCACAGAAATACTTCTACAGCCCATGGAGGTCCCATGTGTCTCCCAGGCTAACAGCATCTAAACTCATCCAAAGGGAAGGGTAAATTATGTACCCAGGCTGAACTTGATTCAGGTTATTTGTTTGGGAAGCCTTCATTCCTGGCTGCCACGGTGGAGAATCTTTAGAAGATTTGGTTTCTTCCATAGAGTGCATGCTTGTTGCTTTCAGAAACCTCACCTCCTTTTAGGATGTTGCAGTCCAAGTGGGAAAAATTGCTGCTCACCTTTGAAAACGTGTCCCTTCAACATCATCCATACATGAGGATGACCAGGAGGGCAGGAAGCTGAGGGCTACACCTGAGGAAAGAGGCTGCTCTTGGTTGTGGTTTCTGTGCTGCTCAAAGTCCTTCATCCACTGAGCCTTTCCTGGGAAAACAAGGGCAATCTAAATTTCTAATGCAGCAAAACAAGCAGGGGGTAGGGGGAAGCCTGCTTTCAAAAGCCCTTTTTATGCCTCATTAAAAATCTGAGAGAGACCCAAGTGAAGTCTCACTGCTCAGTACCTCTAATCTCCTTAACTTTGTCGTGGGTTTGTTTGGTTTTTTCCCTCAGTTTCATGATGGGGATAAGTCCTGACAGCCATGAGACAACATTTCTGAGTCCCCAGCTTCACATTCAGCAGTAAGGGCTGAGGATCAGGAGCTGTGCCTCCTTCCACATTCGCCAGGCTGGAGGTGCCTTTCTGCCCCATACCATTTATCCAGATACCTAGCCAAAATTTCCATGCCATCTCCAGCAAGCCCTGCATCCCCAGTGGCTGCAACTCTATATCTGAACTTAGGAAAAAAAGAGTAAATTCTTTTGGCATCATGTCAAAGCAACTGCTGGTGCTCAACCGAAATGGAGAAACCTCCAGTGGATGGTGAGAAGAAGAGCTATAAATGTCATGGGTTGGCCACAACAGTATTAAAAGAACCATGCTCTATCCCAGCCTTTACAGTTATAAATCATTCAAAATTTATTTCACCTTTCTAGCTGATTTTTTTCATATAGGTCTGGTGTGACAGTTGTTTTTTCCTGAGGTTTTGGTATGCTTTAGTGCCACAAGTGCATTCTACTCAGAGGCCAGATGTGTCCTCCAGTAACAATTACATAGCATAGGGTAATAAATCTACTGTTTAGCCCAGTAAATCAAGCTGTTTAATCAAAGAAGCCAGACTGTTATTTCTTCACTGCACATTTATAACTTTTTGTTTGACTTGTTATATGTTCAGGAATATATACATACATCCACAAATACATGTTTCAATGCTTTGAGTGCTGTGATCTGCAGTACAAGCAAAGTGGAGCCCCCACGTTGGTGAGGAGACAAGGATCTTTCAGAAAAGTGTCCCTCTGAGCAAGCCCAGGTCCCAAGGCTGAAGTCTGACTGAACTAAGATCCCCAGCTGATGCTCTGGTGGCACCTTGCCTCCACATGAGCAGGATCAGGGCATCTCCTGGGATGAGCCACGTCGAGCAGTGGGCAGCTCAGGGGACCTCTGAGCTACAGCTGCAAAGCAAATGTAGGTGCTGGGCAGGCAGGCAAACTCCAACCAAGACACCTTGAAGGGTGAATGGCCAGCCATCACTGGGATTAGAGGGAAGTTTAGAATAGCCTGAAAAAGCTGGTTCATAAATGAGAAACGTTTGCTAGGATTTATTTATTTACTGATTTACTGACTTCCCATCAAACCTGGCAACCAGGCAAGAGCAGTGAAGCTGCTTTTCTGATGATCACACACAGTGACCTGCTCCTCCTTCCCCAAAGCCTAGAGAGAGCTTCTGAAAACCTTCCTCTCCCTCATCTGAGGTGACCCTTGTCCCACAGTGCTCTCCACCCCTCAAAGTTCCCCAGAAATTGCCCCATCCCACTTCCCAGCCCCATGCCTTTGCAGTTGGATCCCATGGGCAGGGAAACATGAGTGAGAAGTCTCTATATTCACCCAGCCATTGCATTCTCCTCATGCCATTGCAGCTTCCTCTGCCCTATGGCTTGGCTGGAGTTCCTCTGCAGAAACACATAACCTTCCCCTCATGCATGAGAAACCCCATGAAACATATTTCCATAAAATACATCTCTCTGGAGCACTCCTGGATGGATTCTTCATCTCATAGGATTCCAACCCCAGGTTTAGCTCAGCTAAGCCTTTCCTTATATAAATAGACTGTTGGCAGATAAAACACATGCAGGGGCTGTGTCCTGCCAACAGATCCTGGTTTCTGCTCTGAACACTCACCTACCCCTTCAGCAATTTGTCTCCCAACCATGCTTTTTCACGACTGCCTTCATCCTTGCCATGAAGCTGCCTTTTGCAGCCTTACAGTATAAAGTGGGAATAGGATATAGGGAATCATAGAATCATAGAATTATCAGGGTTGAAAGGAACCTTTAAGCTCATTTAGTTCCAACCCCCCTGCCATGGGCAGGGACACCTCCCACTAGATCAGGTTGCTCAGAGCCCTGTCCAGCTTGGCCTTAAAAACTTCCAGGGATGGGGCTTCCACCACCTCTCTGGGCAACCTGTGCCAGTGTCTCACCACCCTCATGGTGATGAACTTCTTCCTATCTTCCAATCTAAATTTCCCCTCCCCTAGTTTGAATCCGTTCCCCCAGTCCTATCACTACCTGACATCCTCAGAAGTCCCTCACCAGCTTTCCTGTAGCCCCCTTCAGATACTGGAAGGCTGCAATAAGGTCTCCTCAGAGCCTTCTCCTCTCCAGACTGAATAACCCCAACTCTCTCAGTCTGTCCTCACAGCAAAGCTGCTCCAGCCTTATATACGTGGTTCTTCTGGGCTGTGGCACTGCAGAAGGCCTCTGCCCTCTGTTTTTGGACTCCCTACCTATTAATGCTACTTGACAGTAGGCAAATAGTACCCCTGTTTGCCTGTCCATTTTTTGTCTGTGCCTGGCTATTGAAATTCTCATTTTCACCTCCTTTTATCTGGAGTTAGACACACAGGTGTACTCATACTGGGCCCAGACAACCTGCACTGGAAATTGAGCAGTTTTTTGGGTACACATCCTTTGTTGGGTAAAAACCTTACCAAAAAAAGCCTAGTGAGCACTTCCAAGAGACAGCCACCAGAGTTTCCTCCTGCATCAGCCTGAGTGTCCTCTGCCCAGGAGACAGGCAGTCCCAGATCTATGAGGTCAAAAAAAAAATGTGTTAGGTAACTTCCAAAAAGGAGAGAACACTAAGAGTAAAGAGAAAAAAAAAACAACACTTTTTTTTTCCCCACTTCCTCTGGGTCCTTTTCAGAAAAACTGGAACATTTCCTTACTTCCAACTTGTCCTTCCCACTAGAGGGTTAAGATCTACAGGGAAGGAGTTGGGTCTTGCTACAAATGAGTACAGCAAAACCAGTTCCTGATCTTGGGACAGTGAGGCCTGGCAGGATCATTTTCTGACTGCAGAGAGGCATAACCCAGCTGGATGTTTCTTTAAATTTCCTGATAAACCATCAGGAGCTAGAAAGAGCTCCAGTTTCTTGAAGATCAACAGGGATCACATTCCCCACTGAAAAGCTGCTCCGAGGTCACCAAAAGTTTACAGCCCTCCTACCTTAAGAGGCTTTGGCTTCTCTGGTGAAGCCACAGTTTTATGGGAATAGAGATTTTATGGGATGAGGATGGCTTTCCCCTGGCAAGGCAGGAAACCAGCAGCAAAGCTTACACATTTGGGCACTGTTGGGTTTGCCCATCAGTGCTACATCTCTCAAACCTTTGAGAACCTCCTTTGGTTCCCAAATCTTTTTTTGACTTCTGCACTGCTCTTCAAGAAATTCGAATGTCAATGCCACCAGGTGATTTTCTTGTGTGGAGCTTCCTAATGTCTAAGTGAACGAATGAGTTTGGTTTCACGAGTCCCTTCAGTACTGAAAAGGGCCTATAAGAAAGAGAAGAAGAAGCTTTTTAGCAGGTCCCATTGCAACAGGACAAGTAGTGATGGTTTTAAACTAAAAGAGAGAAGATTTAAACTGGATAAAAGGAAGAGATTTTTTACAGTGAGGGTGATGAAAACACTGGAACAGGTTGCCCAGAGAGGTGGTAGATGGAAATATTCAAGGTCAGGCTTGACAGAGCTCTGAGTGACCTTTAAAGGCCCCTTCCAACCCCAACCATTCTGTGATTCTCAGCTGGGAAATACACAGCTTTTGCACAAGCAGCATATCAAGCAGAAACATTGCTTTGGGAGGAGGAAGTTTTCTTCTTACCTGAGTATTTATGTCAAAGGATCCTTCCTTAGACCAGGTTTTGACTGGAGATTTTTGGAGGAATTGACTGACCTGCATATTGCCAATATGTGCTGGTGACAGTGGCATCTTGCTCTGAGAATTTGTCCTCTCCACGTGTCTTGTGTCTCCACCAGCGCCGAGCTGTGAGTGAGCTGGAAACTTCTGCTAGGGCTCCATGGAGCAGCAACACAAACTGCCAAGAAAAAGCAGCTCTTTGATTTCAAAGAGCCTTTTGGATGTCAGCAGCATGTATGTCCCCAGTAGGAAGAAACAAAACCATCTGTGCCAGTGTGCCTTGGCTGAAGCTGAGTGGACTTAAGAGCAGGAATAGCTGGATTTCAGTGGACTATTAAAGTGCTGCAGCCCAGACTCATCATCATGGACCTGCTCACATACCACAGACCTCTGAAAAGGATCATCTGCATAATTACAAGGATCACAGATCTTGCACTTCCCCAATCAATGAACATTTTCCTTTTGGGTACATTACGTTCCTGCAGATTCCAACGATAAACTGCCCTAATGGTCTTTGCAGTCATCTGATTTAGTTACAGAAAAATGTCATAGCCCTGAGTGGGAAAGGCAGCTCCCCACCACATGAGTCTGCATGGGAACAGGGTGTGTGCAGCACGTTCCATCCACGGATAAGCTAATCCTTTCTGCAGATAAAAACTGCCAGCAAAATGCAGCCTGAAAAAGTAGTTACTGAGGTTGTTTGTATTTTAAAGGATGGATAAAATTTCAGAGCGATACAATCATTTCCTTGAAATACTTTCATTCCAATCATTTACTTCCTTTCAAAAGGTTTAATCTTTGCTGATTTTTTTTTTTTCCCCACTCCTAAGCAGGGTGAGCAGAGATGGCCCTGGACTGAATGGGGGGATGTGCAGCTACAAGACTGTGTTTTGTGATACTACAGGAGCACGTGCCCTGCCAGCTGGAGCTAACGTGCATAGAGGGGGGACAGCTAACACCCCACCAGCCCCTCCAGTAAATGTGGCATTGTGCTGGTAAATGTCTCATTGTGTTCATTCACAGGAGCCCTGCAGACAGCTAAGATGAAAATTCTTGTGTAAGCATCACTGCTCAGGCTGTGCCCACAGCTTGGGTCCTGTTGGTGGGCTACATCTGGTAGGCATGGAGTCAGAAAGGTGCAAAAAGGGCACCAAAGGCTTTCTGGGAGTGAGCTGGGGATTTCTATTTCAGTGAAGGCTGAGCTGCTTTGATTAATGGCATGTAACTTTAGGCAAAACATCAAATAGCACGAGGGTTTCTATAAAGCCACAAAAAGCTGGCAGAGCTGGGAGAAGTGGTGAAAAATGAATTGTTTTTGCAAAGTCACATAATTGTTTTAGGAAGGTCGGGAGCCAGTCCCTGGAAGACTCTCCAGTGCAGAAAATAAAAGCCACTGAAAAAAATAAATGATATGTCTGTGGCTTAAGCACTGGCTTGGGTTTCACAGGGGTATTCTCTACCCCTACCATGCCATGCAAGCTGATTTCTGGGGAGCAGATTTGCAAACGGAAGAGATTCAATCTGTGTCATGGGATCCAGCAGGGAGTTCAGCTCAGGTGGGTTTGTGTTTGAGGATCTGAGAGCCCTCTGTGGCCTGAGGCTGTCATGTTGGGTGGAGAGCACTAAGGGGAGGCATAAAATGTTAGTCACTAAAGAGACCAAAAGAAAGAAATGGCTTCACCTTCTTCCTGAGCTGGCTGGACCCATGCTGCAGCTTCCAGCAGGTGAGGACATGATATCCAGGTGGTTTTGGCCATCAGACTTTGTGCATCTGGTTTGATGGGTAGCAGGCATTTAAACTGCCCCCTTGGCAGAGGGAGAAGGCAGAAGAAGAGGAGCATGTTCCATTCCTAAATAACAGCAACAAGGGCACAGGGATTCATCACATTTGCTTATAAGAGATATTGTAGGTTTTCCTGGCAGAGCTGTTTCTGTAAATGCAAGTTTATGTTGTAGCCTGGCATAGATTTATTCAGGGACAAAAGGAGAAAGAGGGGATTAATGCCTCCTGTGTCCCTGCATATTAGATATCAACACCTGTGCCAATATCTCTCTCAAGTAAAAGTAATGGCCATATTACTCCCTCCCAAATCATTCAGGTGATTTGAAGCTGCTTACACCTATTTTTGGGTTGCCTGCTAGCCTAGTGCTCCAAAAGCACCTGGCAAGCAGAGGTCTAAACAGAGAAATGAAAGAGAGTCTAAAAGAGAAATGAAAAATAGGTGAGAAACCTGAATTACAGCAACAGAAAACTTAACAGGAATTGGTGCAGCTGGCATCAGGTTGGTTTTATGCTCACATAGACAAAAATCCTAATTGGACTTGGGTCCATTGCTAGAAGATGGCACCTGCAGAAGCTGAGCAAATTGTACTTTTCCTGTTTCTGAGTAAAGAAACTGTACAGAGGGAGGTGGAGAGAGCTTCAGGTGAGAAAGAGAAACAAACACAACTGCAACTAAAATAAATAGAAATGCAAAGATACCCAGACAGGGGCTGATCTGAGATGAAAAGTGAAAATCAAAGAGCACAGCTTGAGTCTCCAGGAGGGCCAGGCAATAGGTACTTAACCTGTATCCTACAGAGGGGACAGCAAAATAATTCCTGAAAAACAGGGGCTGCTCTTGGAGTAACTGTGTTGTTACAGCTTTGATAGTCTAAGGATGTAAATGAGGGAAAGCCTATGGGGAGAGGTAATAGCTGTCAGTAGAGCAGCTAAATACCATTGAGGAAAACCAGCACATAAAGCCTCTCTTCTCCACCAGACACTCATTGTGTGATATAAATTGGCTTAATATAAATTACATTAAGACAGCTAGGTATAAGTGCCTGACAGGATGATGGGCTCTACACATAGGCCATAACAGCAGTGATTTTGTTGTAACATTGATGGTCTAAGGATGCAAACCAGGGAAGTGTACAGGGAGAAATAAGATTGCACAATCTGTCTATCTATCTATGCAGACAGATGCTGGATCTCTGGTCTATCATCTCTTGGGACAGAACCACATAAAGGTTTGTTGTTTCTATTCCAAGACCTTCTAGAATAAATTACACTAGAAATGCAAAATGAAATCAATAATAATATAAATGGGAGCTACAGCTTGTATGGTTTCTATCTCATAATTTTTCATCTTCAATAGCTTTTAACAAAGCTTAGCATCAACTCTTCCAAGCACGCTTAAAATAGGATCTGATCAATTTTCCCAATGCTCAGTAAAACAGGTAACTTGCCTTATGTGTTTTAGCAGGTGAAAAGCACTAAACCAAAAAGTGAAGAGTCCAAAGCCTCAGGGCAATCCTGTGGAAAAGCCTAAGACTGCACCTGAGGCTGCCTAATTCCCTCCCTGCTCTTTGGCTATTTAGCCTCCCTCTCCTCCACAGACACAAACATAGGAGCTTGCACAGGGCTTGAGATTTCCCAGAGCCCTCACAATTGGCCTAAGTGGTTTCCTATATAAAAACCCAAGTGAAAACTCTCTGTTTATATTTCTGAAATTAGCAACTCTGCAACAGAGAGGAGAGATAATTAAACCAGCCTGGGGCACAAGAAATCTTTCCTCTCTGACTTCTGATGAGACCTGACTAAGTTTGAGCCTTAGTCTCACTACCCTCACCCTCCCACCACTAAAACACTGTAAAACCACGAGGCAGGAATGTTATAAGGACAAATCCATGCAAAATTCAATGTTAGCCGTGAATAAGTTTTATTCTGTGTGGTTACTTCAGTATATAATGAGGAGGTTCCTAGCACCCTAACTTAATGAAAAGTGTTCCTTCTCAGATTTTGCTTTTGTGCTTTTATCATCTCATTTATTTAAGTTTTTATCTTCCTCTCATTTCCCTGTGGCTATCTTCCATCAGCACAGTTTGGTAACATGAGTGCCATTACCTGTAGTTTGTGGCCTATGGTGACAAAAATTTTCCAGAAACCTCTTGATTTCATTAAAAGTGCTACAAAAATTCTACCCAGAACTCAAACCAATTGCTGCTGAGGGAGAGTTCTTTCAAAAAAATTAAAAGGGAGGGAGGGAGGGAGGGAGGGAGGGGGGAGGAGGGAGGAGGAGGGAGGGAGGAGGAGGGAAGAAGGAAGGAAGGAGGAAGGGAGGGAAGGAAGGAAGGAGGAAGGAAGGAAGGAAGGAAGGAAGGAAGGAAGAAGGAAGGAAAGGAAGGAAGGAGGAAGGAAGGAAGGAAGGAGGAAGGAAGGAAGGAAGGGAAGGAAGGAAGGAAGGAAGGAAGGAAGGAAGGAAGGAAGGAAGGAAGGAAGGAAGGAAGGAAGGAAGGAAGGAAGGGAAGGAAGGGAAGAAGGAAGGAAGAAGAAGGAAGGAAGGAAGGAAGGAGGAAGGAAGGAAGGAGGAAGGAAAGGAAGAAGAAGGAAGGAAGGAAGGAAGGAAGGAAGGAAGGAAGGAACTCCCACACTTACTGTAGATGAGATTCTGTGTTCACAGAGATACAAACCAGAAGTTATTCCCAGTCAGCACAATTACAGCTGTGTGACATTGCTGTCACAGACCTTTTGGTTACAAGCTCAGCTCACCTACGCAGACAACAGCTTGAGAAGAAGTGTTGGTTGGGAGGGGAAAGAGCTGGCTGCACTCCAAAACAACAGCATTAGGGGCAGGGGTGGGCTTTGATGTGCAATATTTGCTGTTCTTTATCACTGGGACTGAATTATTTTTCTTTTTTTTTTTTTGCAATGCTGTTGTAAGCCAAAGATGCCAGTGCAGTGGAGGGATCCCGCATGCATCGGCTGCAGCAGTACCCAAGCAAAGGGCTTTGCTCACCAAATAGCTTCTGACCCACTCCCAGAAAGTGAGATCTGTCTTTTTTGAGCTCTAACAAAACTAACAAGCCCTTTTCCCTCAGGTAAAGCAAAGCAAAGGCAGGAAAGAAACTGGTAAAAGCACGGTATAATCTATCTTTTGGAGTGGGCAGTGCCTGGGAATGGAGGATAGCGTCTCACAGCAAGGGAAAAACAAGAAAACTTTATTTGCACTGAGAGATTTGTATATCAGCTCCTTAAAGCCACTGAACACAGCTTTCATCTCAGCTTTATCCTTGCTAAAGGCAAAAGAAAGCAGGAAAACCCTGGAAAACCCTTCAGCCAGGGGCCAAAGCTGACAACAAAGCAATGACTGCTCATAGTAAGGACCACAAGGAGAGGTATAGCAAAGCTTTTGGAAGTGAAGAGTAGGGCAAAAAGAGCAACTGACTAATAAATAAACAAGAACCAAAAAAATCTCTCTGCTCACTTCTGCAGGTAGCTGCCATGGTTAGACTCATTAAGTCGGAAATTAGGAAGAAATTCTTCACTCTGGGGGTGGTGATACCTTAAAATCACTGGAGCAGGTTGCCCAGGAAAGTTGTAGGGTGCCTCATCCCTGGAAGTGTTCCAGGCCAGGTTGGATGGGGCTTTGAACAACTTGGTCTATTTGTAGGTGTGAGATGTCCCTGCCCGTGGCAGAGGTGCTGGAATTAGACAAATATAAGGTCTTTCCAACACAAACCATTCTATGATTCTATGATTCTATGAACTCCCATTATCCTGTCTAGGTGCACTGGTTTTGGTGCTGTGGGAAATGGACTCTTCCTTAGGCTTGAGAGCCCAAATGCTAAAAGCCAAGTGCCTACTATTTGTCATCAGTAAAATGTCTGTTCATCATTAAAAATCAGTTTAAAGGATTCCAAGTAGAAGTAGTTAGTAACGTTTCCTTTGCACCATGAAGGCACGAGGGAAAAATTATTGTTACTTCATATGTCCCTGTAAGTTGAGCCAAAGGGATTCAGAGGGAACCAGTTGTTCTCCTATTGTGCTACTTGACAAACACAGAAGCCAAGAAGGCATCACTCAGGCAGTGTTAGGTACATGCAAATGCTCAGGATTCAACAAGCCAAATAGCTCCTGAGCAGTGCAAGCCAAGAAAAGGGACAGAGGCACTGGTTTATGCCAGTCTGATGTACGGCATTCCTTAGGTCTAATTTTAAGATGTAAAATTATGTAGAAGTATCCCACCTACCCCCTCTGCCTTTGGCTTGCCTACAATGTGAACCCCAGAGCAGAGCAAAGCCACGACTTGGAGACCACCAAATCTACTATGATGTGCATTTTGAAGAACAACTTGGGTAGTTCCCAGGAGCCGTAAGCAAGTGTGCAAGGAAATCATGCCACCAGTGCAAGACCAAAAGCATTTCCTGCTTTTTTTTCCAGGATCCTGAGGGAGAGAAGTTGAGTCCATCTCTTACAGTGCATTACCTGAGAAGTGGGAGAACTCTGATTTGTGGGGCAGCTTAACCCCAACTTTGTTGCTCTTGAGAAAATATTCAATTTTTTAATCTGTGTTTGCACCATCCTCAGGAAGATCAGACTGAAAGGCTTAATTTCATGACTGAGTGGCCAGTGTGGCTTCTGGAGAAGGACACGAGCAGGATGTCAAAGCTGCACAGAGCTGCAGTGCCTGCAGAGCTTCACATGTCATCTTGTGACACTACTCCTGTGCTGGATGGTGTTAATGGAGAGGAATGGCAAAGGCTCACTTAATCCCCAGCAGTAAATCTGCTCCTGTAATGCTGCCAAGGCAAGGTCTCACGCCAAGTGTTTGCTGCAGCAGTTCTGCCTTCTGCAGAAAGGCCCTGGCTGAGGCCACAGAGGGGTCACAGACATTATCTTCTCCTCCCATTTCTCCATCACAGCTCAGAGAGGTGGGGAAGAGGTACCTGCCTTGAAGTACAGGGCAGTACAGCCTTGATGGAGAGGTAAAAAACCCCAGCATTGCAGTCAGGCCAAGAGATTTCCTTCCAGAGGCCCTTTTCTTGTCCACCATCAGCAGTGGAGTGGCAGAGCATGCAGACACCCACAGCAGCAAACCAGCATCATTCACTAAGCACATTTGACATGGGAACACAAAAAAAAACCAAAAAAACCCCACATTTAAACAAGTGATGATATGAACTTTAGCAAGCCTCAGAATCACACTCAGTAGCCTTTTGTCTGTGACAGAAAAAAAAAGGTGAGTTATTGCTGTGCAAGGCTTGGCAATCAAAGAATATTTTGTATTATGGGCAGCAAAGAGTGAAGAAACACTGGCTGTGAGAGAAGTGACAGCCCTAATAGAATACACCTGAAAATCACTAGATGAGAGCACAGTTTTTAGACAAACGATTAATTTTTAGCAGCATCTGCCACACAAAAGACTTGCACAGTACTTGAAGCAACATCATGGGCTGAACATGCTTTAAAAACAACCCCAGTCCAGCTGAAGGTAAGACCAGTTATAAATAGAAGCAGTGGCAAGAGAACTGTATCAAACAGAATTTCGATCGTGCAGAGTGGCAGCAGTTGGTGGAACAGCTGAAAGGCAAAGAAGGCCAAGGACTGATGCTCCATGACAGGGACATTACTGAGGAAGCAATAAGATGTGTTGTCTTTTGGGATTTAAGCAATGTGCGGCCTATACCTCGCTGGTTTAGTGTATGACCTTGAAGAAGTCATCTAGTGTGCTTCAGTGTTCTGGAAAAACAGTCTTTAGGAGAGTGCATCTGGAAAAGTTTGTAGAGCAGGTTGTGATGCCTGGACAGAAAGAGGTTTGTGCTCATTGGGACTGAGAATTGGTTGGCATTTGAGAGCATTTATGAAACCTGTATTTATAGCTGACTACCTGTAAGTAGAGCTGGTGCTTCCAGCAGCTCAGACAGCAGTGGGATAGCCCTGGGAGCAGTGTGGCTCTTGTTGCTATCTCACCTTAGAAGCCGAACTAAAATCCAGTTTTTAGTGGACATGGCTGTAGCCCTCATACACAAACCTGCAGCTGAGCAGGTGTGGTGGCTGCCAGCACAGGCAACTGGGAATTTTATCCTACAGTTCTATCTTTCTCCATGCTCTCTGTCTCTAAGGGTATGATGCTTTACCTGAAAAACCTCTGTGGCTCTCTCCAGAACTGACTAATTTGCACCCCAACAAATGCTTCATTTCTTTGCCTTTCATTCTGGCTTATTGTAGGTGGGGGCCATAGGGATTCACAGAGTTCCCTGACAGACCTTTCAACAACCATCAGAAGCCACCATCCCACGTCACAGGCATGGACAATCCCACCTCCACTTCACTCCTGGTCACCAAGTGCAGATCATCCCAAGGGAGAGTTAAAAGGGTCACTTTGATTTCCTGAGGTAGCCCATAGGTGAGGCACAGACTGCTCCCCAGGCAGCCCCAATGTGAACTTCTAGAGAGGAGCTGGAGGTTTGCTCCAGACCCTCCTTCCTCTACTGTGCTGCCTCTGCCCAGCTACTCCTCTCCACATTTAGAGAGATGCCTGCTCTTGGTGTTACTCCATTTCCTAATTGATCTGGATCCCACCCATTTTTAGTTAATCCTTTTTGTTCATAGCCAGCAACAGGCATGATGCATTTGGAATAAAATGCACTGGATTTCCTCCCGAGCATGATGCTCTCACAGTGGTGGCATTCCCTGCCAGGGGAAGCAGCCCAGCAAACCTCGTGGCAGGGCATCACAGTAATCTAATCAGAAGGAGATAAGAGTCTGGATGAGCTTTGCAGTGTCTGATATGGATAAACACCAGGACAAAGCTCGTCAGCATTTGGGAGAGAATAAACCAAAGCATTTAGATAGCAGCACAAACTATCATCCAAACAATGAGAACTATTGAGAGGAGATATAATTGGTGACTCTCATTTTAAAAGCAAAACCAAACTTGTTTCATTCATGTCTCTGTACTTACCCATTTTCTTTGGCAAAAGAAAAGAAGCTTCAGTTTGATTAGCTGACTTGACTGCACAAAACTCTGAGCTGAGGGAGCCCTTCTCAAGGACTAATTTATTCCAAAAATATAACATATTTTTCTGCTCACAGAATACCCACAACCACATTGCATTTTCCTTACATATTTTTTCTTTGAATTGTTTTGGCACATTTTCATGAATTGTTTGTGAGTCCCTTGTTTGCAGTGTTTAATGCCTGGGATCCGAGGGGTTGGTTGGTGGCAGATGGTCACGTACATCACATGCCATTATTTCTGCTGGTCCCTGGCTGAGACCATCCTTCATTGGGACACATTCAGTGTCCTTTGATGTCAGGGAGAGTCTCTCTCTTTGACTTCAGTGCACTTGGGTGCAGCCCTTTGTTAGGAAGGAACGGGAAGAAGCCATTAGGGAGGAACTGGAAGAAGCCGCTGGGCTTTCAGTCTCTCAGGCTGGCCTCAGATTTATTTGGGAGCCCAGCAGACATTCAGTGCTTCCCACATGGGCCTTTCTCAGCTCCACTCCTTCAAAAAAAGTTAAGTTTCTGAACAACTATTGGAGTCACAATTTTGTCTCCTTGCAGCTTGTGGGGTTATGCAGACTGGTGAAAACTGGGCATAAAAGTATGGCCTGATGAACCTCACGCTCTACACCTGGGTATTCATCATGTATCAGAAGAGTGAAGGTTGGATCTCATCACTTGGACACAGAGTTTGCCTTTAATTTAATTTCAGCACTCCAAGACAAAATCCCTGCCTGCACCTCTCCTTGTGGAAGTCCATAATTTAAAACTACAAGACCCTTCTTGCTCACCAGGAAGCACAATGCTCCCCTCCCCAAAAGCCTACATTTCCTCATGTCCATCTCCTCAGGTTTATGGGCACCTACTTCCAGGCACCTCCAAGTCCACGTCAGGCCATGAGCTGCCCCAGGAGGACTGTGGGGAGAAGTTGGCAAACCTGACTAAGCTGAGGTACCTGTTTTGATCTCCAGCACTCATGGTGCTGTGAGGCAGCAGAAGAACCAGAAGGACTGACACAGAGATTTTTCTTTTCCTACCCCTTTAGGGAAGCACTGGGCTGGCAGCTCATTTAACTTGAAGACTTTCTGCATGTAAAAATACCGATTGTCTTCTCTTCAAAATCTGGTTTAAAAATAGCAGGAACTTCAGGAATACATAAATAAGTAATAATTTGAGAGACAATATTAGAGCACCCTTCTTTAATTAAATGGTTGCTTGGTGCATTTCTAAGCTCTGTTCTGCCTCTGTCTTCCTGCATCTCTGTACTTCTCCTGTTATGAACACACCTCAGCTAACTGCACCATGAATTTTAAAGCAAGATGGATGGCACAGAGTAATAGGACTATTAATATCCTAATTTCTGAGCTGCACTTGGGACTAGCCCATTCTTGCTCAGACACAGGAAGAAATAACATCTCAGACATGCTGCTAAGCAGGAACAGCTTCAGTGGCTGTCACTGCCTCCATTTGACACCTGGCTTGCTAAAGAACACAGACAAAATATTCTAATGAGAGAGTACATATATTTTACCTCTCAACCCACATAGCATTTGCTAGACACAGCCAGGAATATAATTCTGGTTATTCAGACCAACCCCTCTACTGGTCCTGAATGCCACTGGAGGGTGAGTAGAAAGGCCATGCATTTTTCTTTGTTGAAGTGCATTCTTTGTGTAATCCCTGGATTGGGTCAGACTTTTTTTTTAGTATCACAGAAGTGGGGAATGGAAAAGACACATGACATGAGGCCAACAGTTCACCCCATCCCCAAGCAGGATTATTGCCTCTGTTTCATTTATTGACTCTGTTTGATCCACTAGGGCTTTGTCTTCTCCAGTTTGAAGTCACGCAGCTTTTGTTCTTCTCCTGGGCTGCTATTAAAAAGTATAACTTAATGAAAGCTCCCCAATTTCAAGGTCTTAAGCTCCTCTTTCTTAATTTCACTCAGCTACTCATGCTGTCCATTTAATGGGTATTAAATGCTTTCCTTTGAGTTTTAGGGAACCACTGACAACTGTTTAGCTTCTCTGTACATACTCAGCAGTTCTTTTTTTTGCTTTCAGGTCGTTGAGGCACTGGGAGTCAGATTTCCCCAGCACATCACTCTTCACTTCCCATGCAGGTTTGTGAGCAGCTGCCAAAGAACCAGAAACCAAGTGCTTTGGGTTTTTCCCTGAGTCACATGAGGGAAAGGACAGGAGGTCCTAGCTAGAAAAATGCAAGGGAAATCACAGCCTTTGGCTCTCTGGCTGGTTTGCTTACACACTTGCTTTTTGGGAGGGAGAAAATGAGTAGAGTTTATGTCCAAAGATGGCTGGTTTTCATCATTAATGGACTTAAAACTTCCCTAGATCTGTTCCTAAAGGACAACTTAAACTGTGTGTAACATGATTTTGGGGCCACACAATGGTATTAAAGGCAAATTTCATGTCTAGAGTAGCCCTGGGAGGACATAGATAGTTACATGGTGGAGCTGAGAATCAGATGCTTCATGGGAGCTCACGAAGTGCAGTGTCTAACTTGTTATGGCAGAATATATCCAACCTCCAAAGCCCTTTGGTGGCTGTAAGCCTTCATCACCCCGGTTTCACAGAGTAGTTGGTTTCTCCTTCTCCCCTGTCTGAGACCAACACCCACCAACCCACCAGGTACTGCTACAGCTCTGAAACAGCAGACACCACTTCAGCTTCAGGGGGTCCTCATCCTGCACGTTCATGCCACAGGTTTGCACAGAAGCATTTGGGCAGATGGGACCAGCCCTATTTGGTCCCACCACAAGCCCATGGGATGCTTTGGGGCTCTGCAGTTGGTTTGTCTTGGGATCTTCTGAAAGGCCAGATTAGTCAGGTCTGTGTTCAGATTTGCTCAGATAGCCTGCAGAGCTAAGCTGCTTTAAATCCCATATTTAAATCCCCTTTGAATTTACAGATGACTGTTCTGAGTTGTGAGGCACCTTGGTTTTGTCCTCTGTGGTCTGACCTCTGCCTTAAGATGACACTCACTTGTGACACAAGTGTTCCACTCCCTTTTGTATGTTTTCTTTTGGATTCCTTTTAAATATGCAGAGATATTCAAGAGGTGAGCTGATGTTCAGAGTAAACATAGGTGTACATTTCAAACTACACCTCCTAAAGATATCTTGAGTTCTGTCTAATCTCACCCAATTTGCTTCACTGCTTTTGTGGTTATAAACAGGAATCTGCCCGGTGCCAGATTCAGGTGAAGAACAAACATTGGATGGAAAAGTTGCTGTGGGAGGGGGAATCACACACACATACAGAGCTACTTTTATATTTTCTCAAGCTCTTCTGGGTTCAGGAGGACTGAGCAGGAGAGATACAGCATCAAACATACTGTGGGGCTGTGGCAGGGCTGGGAAGGAGCTTGGGTGCAGGAAAGATGCAGCTTGGGAAAGGCAATTTTAGGAGGAAAAATGAGGTGGATTCATCTGCAAGCAATTTTTTTCAATTAAAAAGAGGAAGCAGAGATACCACCTCATCCGCTTTCCTCCTTGTTTTTTTTAAGCACTTGAAGTGGAATAACTTCAGGGGAACATTTTCAACATTCAGAAGTGGTTCTTCTCCATTACACAGGGTCTTCTGTTAAGTTGCTTGAGGCTTTTGTGGCAACAGCATTATTCAAAATAACAGCGGTCCCGTCTTTTATCAATTAGGGGAACAATGGCAGATTCATCTTTCACTAATCCCTTGTCCTCCCCACAACTCCCTGAGATGCCCATTCACAGAATCTTTGTTTTATTTACATGTTTGTTGGAATGGCAGCTGTGGGCTTGGATCAAATGTCTTTTCAAATCTGGGACATTTTTGAGCTTCAGAGCGGGAATAAATGACAGACTTCAAAAAGAAATATTTAGGAACAGTGCAAGAAAAGTTCTGTTTAAAGTTAGAAATCTCATAAATGCAATATGAAGTATCAGCCATGCTCCACATGTGCGTGTCTTTAAGGACCTCATGGGGTTTATTGTCCTTCACAACAGACAAAAATGTGGCTGGATGGTTGTTGAGCCTATGTCCAAAGCTGTCAATGGGAATTTAGTCACTTCCACATTTCACTTCCAGACTGGGTGTAAAGACTCTGTCTGACTGTCCTACAGAAAGCAGGATGGTGCCAGCATTGCAGGCTATGGGCACCTCTTAATATGAGAGATGGGGTTTAGGTACAAAGCTTGGAGCCACTTGCCAGCTCCCAGTTTCTCTCCTGTGACAGGTCCCAGTCCCCTGCCATGCAATGTCACACCAAATTGATATTTGGCACTCTGGCTGGGTGCACTTCTCAGGATCAAAGACCATCATTGCATACAGACCCAGTAACAAGGAGAAAAGTCATCTCCTGAGTGCACTTTTGAATCATTTTCTTCCTTCACTGGTCATAACCAATTGTGCAGGTCAGTTGGTTTGGAGACAAAGTCATCAGAAATGATGGTTCTGCCATTGCCCCTGAGCAGCTCTTTCATCTCTTGCTCAGAGAAGTTCTCTTCAGCGATTCTTTTCCACCCTGACTTTTTTTCCAGACAGATCCCTACTGATCCCAATGCAGCCACCCAGTAAACACTGCTAGAAGCTGGCCAATGTATGGTACCACTAAGGTACCAAGCAGTCCCAGCATCATTGGAGTGCTATTTCACTATCTCTGGTTCCACTTCTAGCCCAGATCAGTGGGTTCGTTTGTGAACAAAATAAAGAGGAAGAGAAGGTCTTAAATAGACTTTTACAGGCCATGGAAAGAGTTTTTATCTGATAGTATGCTTCATGCCTTCAAAAGGAAGAGGCCTAAGGTCAGGAGGAGAACAATGCCCAATAAGCAGTTGGCTCTGTAGTCATCTGATTACATTGCTACAGGCTAGGTCAGTGAGATGTTAAATAAAAATAGCTTTAAAGCCTTTAAAATTAGACTTCTGTACAACCTTACCCAGCTTTGCTGACCTAATATAAGAAATGTGAGCCACTGCAGGCACAAACAAATCCAGCAAACATGAGCCACTGGGACAGAATGGAAACCAGGAGTCCCCCAGCTTCTCAGTGTTTCAAGCAGCAGCTGAAGGTAGGACTGGATGCAATGCAGGAAGAATCAGATGTGAAAGTCTGGTGTTTGGTGAGAGTGAATTACTTGGGACTTTGTCAAGCCATCCCACCACCTTTCACCTGGAGAACTGGAGTAATGTAAAGCTACTGAAGAATCCACAGGAAATCCAGATATTTGGTGAAGAAAATTGATAAAAGCCTCCCAAAAACTGATGGGAGGCTTCTCTTGTGAGTAACACCTGGTTTTGTGGCAACTCAGGTCAGGTCAGAGCAGTTGTCACAGACTGCTCCACATCAGCACGGTGTGGCAGGGCAGGACTGATGAAGAGGATGAAGAGGAGGGGTTGAGTGTTATTTGGCCTCATAAGTGAGAAGCATTTCTGTGTTTGGCAAGCCTGTACAAACCAACACTCTGCCTGCCAGGTTGCCTTTTTGTAGTATGTGGCACCTGAAGACACAAGCTATCTGTAGGTCCTCAGTAGGCTCCTGGCAAAACATGAGTCTAAGCAAAGGGGAGGCCACACCTTGAGTACTGTGTCCAGTTCTGGGCCCCTCAGTTCAGGAAGGAGATTGAGGTCCTGGAGCAGGTCCAAAGGAGGGCAACCAGGCTGGTGAAGGGACTCGAGCACAGATCCTATGAGGAGAGGCTGAGGGAGTTGGGGGTGTTCAGCCTGGAGAAGAGGAGGCTCATAGGAGACCTCATCACTCTCTACAACTCCCTGAAAGGAGGGAGTAGCCAGGGGGGGGTTGGTCTCTTTTCCCAGGCAGCTCCCAGTAAGACAAGAGGGCATGGACTTAAGCTCTGCCAGGGGAGGTTTAGGTTGAATATTAGGAAGAATTTCTTTACAGAGAGAGTGATCAGGCATTGGAATGGGCTGCCCAGGGAGGTGGTGGATTCTCCATCCCTGGAGGTTTTTAAGAAGAGACTGAATGTGGCACTCAGTGCCATGGGCTGGGAACCACAGTGGTAGTGGATCAAGGGTTGGACCTGATGATCTCTGAGGTCCCTTCCAACCCAGCCAATTCTATGATTCTATGATTTTATGAAATATGAAGTCCCAGGTCTCAGGGTGAAGCTGAAGGGAACTTGGTAGCCTGAAGGCAGGGGAAGGGGAGCAGAGGGATTATTATTTGGTTCAGCTCTAGCTGAAGCTGAAGCACAGACTGTGGCAGCTGGATCCTGTCTCAGCATGGGCTGTGAATCCAAGGTGAGGCCCTTGGCCTCATTTCTGACACCAGTAGACATCATCCCTCACCAAAACGTGCATATGGGATTTGTGTAAAAACATGCAACGTACACCACTCAGGAAGGAGGACATGCCTAAGGCTCATAGAAAAGAGTAGAAAGATTGTTCTTGCAATGTCACAGCCCAGATGAGTACCTGTGGGCAGAAAATCCTTTGGAAAATCTTTTTGTTTGTTTTCATTTTTTTTTTTTGAGAAAATCAGTTTCCTTCCACTGGGAAGCTAAAGGTAGTCAAAGAGCTCAGAGCCTCTCAGACTCAGCAACATGGTGTTCACATGTGCTCCAGCACATGCTCCCAGGGGTATCACACACCAGATTTTCTTTTATGGGTAACTAAAGATAGTAGAAATGCTTCTATATTTAGAGCCATAGATGAGGCACCTCACAACTACTGAGCAGTGCAGGCTCTTCTTCCCTGCAAATTAAGCCACTTGTCTGCCTAAGGAGACATCAGCTTCCGACACCCACAGATAAACTGTGAAGATTCTAAGGTTTGTTAAACATCCTTTCAAAGGGAGGCCAGCACAGCAGAATTCAGCAGGCCAATCTCCTCTACAACAAGATTATCACTAATGAGGATGTGTTACCCTGCATTTCTCCAAATCAATTATAATCTTGTTCTTTTTTGGGTCCTTAGCTTGGAGTAACTTGAAGTCATTGCAGTCTTCCAAAGATGGATGTTCAATGATTTCAGAAAAGAAAAAATGAGCTCAGTTTCAAAGCACCTTATAATGGATTACGAAAAACAGAGGCATCTTGAAAATGTTTGCTATCATAAGGCAATGGTCTCAATCAGTTTCTCATTTTCTCATTAGAATGCCATTGCATGGCCTCAGTTCTCAAAGAATGAGAGGTGCTGGGACTGGTGAGTGGTTGCCTAACAAACATTAGATAGGCACAATGCTTTTTTATTTAACTTCAGGCTCTAAAGAATAAAATCAGCTCTTCAAGGCTGTTAAGAGACCACATGAAGACTGGAAGCTGCAACCTCTGTCCTCAAGGGCTACTGGTAATGTGGTAGAGCTTCAGTTCAGATAGGAAAATACTTTGGGAAAACAATAAGGACTCCAGCAGCTCCTGGAGGTGCCTGAAGTTAGTCCTGCCTTCAGGAGGGTGCATCAGGCAGTGCTGCCTGGTTTTACAGACCCCTTTTTTTCAAAAAGCTCTGTTCCTGCAGTAGTAGAAAAGGAGCTGAGGTTGTCACCTTGTTCATCAGTACACTGGTGCTATGATGAAGGAAGGGGAGGTAGTAAAGCACCTGAGTGCTTACCACAAGCCTGGCTGAGGATTCAGTACAGGAGTTCCCATGTGGACAAATGCCAGGGTGCCCCCCAGAGCCAGTGAAGGCAGATGCTTCAGATCCAAGTGTAGGTACCAGAGGCTGCAGAAGAGAGACATAGCCTAGGGCTACAAAAACCACGAAAATCAGACTCATTTTTAACAAGAAAATGCTATTTCTGTATTGCACAGGAGTCACAAATCATGTTGAGCCTTCTATGATTGGTATGAATATGTTTAGAGTAGTGTTTCAGGAGGGGGCAAGAGAGAGTCCCAGGACTGTGGGAGCCCTTCTACTTAAAGCTCTGAATTAATTCTAATTAGCCCTGGAAATGGGTCTCTCTGGCTCTTTGTTCTCTGAAATTGTGCTTTTCAGATGCAGGCTTCTCAATTAGCAGCTAATTATGATGGTCTTGCCTCCTTGCGGCTAGAGGGGGTATAAAAAAAACCCAGCCCCTGACAGCTGTTGGAGATTTGCCTTCAGCTTGAGCAGCAGAATTATTGATATCCATTTCAAGGGTCTTTGGCTCCTGTCCATAAATCCCTCACAGACCCGAAACAATGTTATTTGTGACACTACTGAGAATTATTTGACTCCGTGAGCTTTGGAAAATACATCATGTTTCCAACACTCCCCAAATGCAGTGAAAGGAAAAATAGCCAAGCTGTGTGTCTGACAGTCTGTCAGTGCCTCCTCTCCTCTTTTGGAGCAGCAAACCCCAGCATGTTTAGAGGGATAGTTAGGTGTTACCAGGCAGTGTTTTGCTGTCACCAACCTTTCAACAACTGTCATTGGACAATGATTCAAGTAGATCTAAGTACCCTTAGCCTAGATCCAGATCTAGCATCCCTTATGCCATTGACCCCAGTTAGGTCAGGCCCAGCTTGGTAGACTATTGCATGTCCAGCAATGAACCTTTTTAACCCAGTGATAGGTACATTTGGCTCTGGCAGACAGGATGGGGACAAGATATTATTCCTGTCAGACTTGCACTAGCAGGACAAGGCTGATGGCCCACCTCACCCTGTATCCTATCTCTGCTGATGGTGGCAGGACATAGTACGTGGGGATTTCAGTGAACGCAGCCTTGCTTATTCTCTTTTTGGTCTTTTCACAGACCTGTTATCCTTGAATTTATCTAACTGCTTCTTGAGCTAGCTGGTAGAACCTGTAACCTTCTGCAGGAAGAAATCCCAGAAGTTCACTATTTATTGTGCAAGAAATAGGCTTTCTTTCAGCTGTTTTCAGATGATCTCCTAGTACAATCATCATTTTTACAGCTTGCCCTCACTTTCAAGCTGCAAACAGTTTTGTCTGCAAGCAGGGGGAGAAAAGTGTTCTTTTGTTCCTTATCTGTGCAAAATGTATCTGGTGGAGGATGTGACAGAACCATAATGGCTACTTGTGGATGTGCAGTTGTTCTCAGATAACTGGAAATTCCGTCTGCTCAGCAGTTTTCACATTCTTCTTGTATGACAGCTTCACTTTGGGTCTTTGTGGAATAGTTCCTGTCTGATATTTCTTTGCTAATATCAGAGGTGGATTAGCAGCACTGGGAGGATTCTGTGAGGGTACTCTTTAAAGATAATATTTCTTCACAGTAAAACTAGAGATAAAACAAACCCCAGCTTGAATCAGCCCCCACTTTCCCCCACTGCAGATCCACATCTGGATGTGAACTTCATGCAGATGCTAATTATTTCCATACTGCAGTAGGCATACTCCCTGGACTCAATTTCAATTCCAACTAAATCTCACTTTCTTAGTCTAAGCATGGATCTGGGAAAGACAGGAAGCCTAACAACATATAGGTACATAACTTCACCTCTTTCCACGTATATAAAACACAGCCATCAAAACTTGTTCCCACACTGCCAGCACTTGGGAAATGTGGTGTATACATTACTACTATATCATCATAGCTCCTGGAATGTTGTAATTTCTTTCCCAGTGCAAAAATCTATGTCCTGAAGGAAAAACAATCATTTTGAGACTGCATAAGGTAAACATTTGTGTTATCAAATAATCTCTATGAAGATTTCTAGCATTCCTCTTTCCTGCGGAAAATTGAAAGGATCACAGCAGCAAATGAATGTAATTTGGATGGTTTAGGCTGAACTGTGTGTAACTTGTCATCAGCTATGTATTTTTGATCAGATGGAGTGGTTGGAGATAGGAAAGTACAGGGAAAAGGTTGTCCAGGGGGACTGGAGTTTGCATCACTGCAGGGCTTAAAAAACAGGTTAGACAAACATCAGTCAAAAAGTATTTGATGTATTTGATCCTGCCTCGAGCAAAGAAAAGAAGGAGATAATTTCCTGAGGTCCTCTCCAGGCTAATTTATGGGATTCTATAAAACAGCAACAAACTACCAAAGTAGAAGTCTTTGTTTTCATTGCAGATAGCACTTCTCCAGTATATCTGCTAAGCAAATTTGCCAAGTCTGCTGTCTCCCTAATTGGCATGATATAAGAAAAAGAGTGAGTGGCTTTAAAAGGTACAACATAAAGCATCCAGAGTCCTGCAACCAACAAAGCTTCCCTAAAGTTGCAACATCAAAATACTCATCCTTGGAAACATAATTCTAACTGGTGATAACAGTGGAAAAAACAACAACAAAGGGGAAAAAAGAGGGACTAATGAGGAAAGGGAGGAAGGGAGGGTAGGAGTGAGATGAAAGGGGAACAGGAGAAGAGGAAGGGGAAGTGGGAGGGAGAGGGAGAGGGAGAGGGAGAGGGAGAGGGAGAGGGAGAGGGAGAGGGAGAGGGAGAGGGAGAGGGAGAGGGAAAGGAAAAGGAAAGGAAAAGGAAAAGGAAAAGGAAAAGGAAAGGAAAAGGAAAAGGAAAAGGAAAAGGAAAGGAAAAGGAAAAGGAAAGGAAGGAAAAGGAAAAGGAAAAGGAAAGCATGTGCGGGTCTGTTGCATTCTTAATGCTACATTTTCTAAATTACCACATTACAAGCTTTTCCAAACAAACAAAAAAACCCAATGAAATCTTTTATAAAACTCAGTGTTGCTACATTTCCCATATACTCATATGAAGCCACTTTCCTCTTGCTATATTTTATATATTTAGGTCTGTATTATGCTCCTCCTCCCTTGCCAAATCCCTTTTAATCTCCCCAGCTATTACAGAGCCAGCTTTACCATTGAGCACTAAGGAGAAGTTGCCACCCCTTAGAAGTCACCCTCCCATCAGCTGAGCTTTAATTGCTGATCTTAACTCAGGCTTTCAGCCCCTTTCAGCTGCAAAGTAAAACACAAGTGTTTAAGTGAGCCCATTTCATCTGGCAATTGAGGCAGGCTAAGAGCACACACATGGTTAATTAGGATGGTTCAGCCAACAGGCAATAACTCATTAAGCTGTAGTAACTCCGCTATGTTTGATCATGTGCTTTGTGCCCCAAGGCGCTTCATAAGGAAAGCAGTGAAGTCAATTTATCCACCATCTCAATTTCTCTCTCCCTTTCTCTCTCTTTCTTTATTTTATTTTTTTTTTTCCTAACCACAGAAAATCGTGGTTAAACCACAGAGGATAATTTCTGGACACAGAATAGTTCACCACCTTCCTCTTTTTTTTTGGCAGACTAAACCAGCTTGGAGATTGCTGTCGTGCCTTCTTTCAGCCTTGCCTTCCCCAGGCAAGCTACAGATGCTTTTTCTCTCCACACAGACACTGTTTTGCAGCCTCCTTGCAGCCCTGCTCTCCTCTGGGCCGTGGCCACATCTTTCCCAAGGTGTGATGCCAGAAAGCAGTCCCAGTGATCCAGCTGCAGGGCTCATCCCTCTGTGCCTAGCACGCAACATCCCTGGCTGTCCAACCCAGCCAGATGTGCTTCTCCCTTCCACAGCTGAGTCATGGCTCCATCACAACCTCCAGCTTCCCTCCTGGCAGAGCTGCTGCCTGGTTCCTCTCTCCCACCATGTGCCCACGGGGATGATTATTTCCATGTAGGTGCAGATTTGTGCTAGCATCCCCGTTGAATCCAGTCCTCTTCATTTCCTGACTTATTTCCTCTAATTACTGAGATCTCCTGAGCACTAATCCTCTCCTCCCTAGTGCCTCTTGCTCTTAGCTGAAAACTCTTCACAAAGGAGCTCTCTACCCCTTCATCCAGATTCTAGTGAAAATACCCAACAGTCCTGAACCCAGGATGTATCCCTAGGGATACAGCTCAATTGATCTCTCCAGTTTGACAGCGTTCACCTGGTAACTACTGAGTACTCTCAGTAATGTCATCTAAACCTTTTCCCTTTGATTTTCTTATAAGAACACTGCTCTGAAAGGGATGATATTGTAGCTACAGGGTCACCCTATTACACGGGCAGGAAGAAAGCCACTATTTTAATAGTTAATGCTAGGAATTACATGTATTACATGGAGAAGTACAAATACAATGCTACAAGTATTACATGTAGAAGGGAAACTAAGACCCATGTGTTAGACCTGGCTTCAGCCAGTTTCAGTCTCTGGAGGATTAAGATGTGACCAAATGCCACAGACTGCCTGTTGCAAACCCATTTCAGCATGCACCAAAAGCATCTACTGAAGCAAATAGGGGTGATGGGCAAATGGGAATAATTTTATAACAGTAATAATTTAGTAATACTTGGGAATCATTTAGTGTGACAGTTTCTAAATCATGGGCTTCTCAACTTCCACAAGGCTTGGATCAGGCCCATATGAGTCCAAATTTGCTTTCCAGCTCCAAATAGGGGACAGCAATCTTCACTCCTGAGCAGGGAAAAGTTGCTGAGCTTCAAATTTTACATCAGGGTGGGCTTTTATACAGGGGAAAGGAGGTCACCCTATTTAATTTCCTTGTGTTCTAGTAACTTTGTAATTTGCCTGATGAAATATAAGACGATTGTGGGTATCAAATTCAGATATACTGAAGCACTTCAGATATATTCAGATATACTGAAGCATTTCGGATATATTCGAATATACTGAAGAGGACTTCTTGTGCTTTTCACATCATCCTGGACAACAGAAGCATGCAAAAAGGTGCCTAAACACCAGTTATATTGCATGGTATGGTAATAAAATATTGCTCACTTAACCAAGAGCCTTTGAACTGCTCACTAGAGGAGCCTTCCCCTCTCCATTGGTTTTTATAGGCAGCCTAGGGAGATTATGTGCTTAAGTTAGTCATTTAAACTTTGATACCTAGAACAAACACCACAGACTCCTTCCCCTCCTCCCTCCCAGAATAAATACTTCATGATGCCATAAGACCATTCTCTTTCTGAAAAAGAACCAGTACCACAAGAAAAAATTGATGAAAAAAGAACTATTCCACTCGCTCTTCAGTGCTGTGGTTGTTTTTTTGTTCTTCTAATGACTGAATGCCTAATAACTGAACAGGAACTGATGCAAATGAGGCAAAGGCATTTCTGACCACTGGCCGAGTGCTAACGAGAGACTGAACTGTAAAATCAAGTCAAAATATTTTTTCTTTGGTTCCCAGTGGAAGTCAAAGCAAACTCAGATTTGTGCTTCCTCTCGCTCGGCGGGCGGCTTGGCGCCCCTTCCACTGACCTCGAGTCCTGCCAGGAAAGCCCATCAGGAAAAGTACCACTGGCAGGAAAAGTTGCACCAACATTTGGAAAAGAGAGAATGTTCTGAGCCTCAAATGTCCTTCGAGTCTCCATAAATCACTCATAGAAAAGAGCGGGGCTTAGCTGGGCAGCACATTGTATGCCCAAAACTGGAGCTGAAGGGGGACCTCCAGAGTCGCTATAGAGGGATTCCATCACGAGGAAAAGAGGCTGAGCACACAGCGAGGATGCCCTGTCACAACAACATCCTGTCCTTGCACAGAGGAGAATGGCTTTTGAGGGAATGACAGAGCTTTGGATCTCAGCTCCCCGAGGCGAGTTCAGGCAAGTTCAGGCTCATTGCTTTTGTGCCATGGAAGGTTTGGGTTTGTTATGAGATCGAACTCAAAAGAGCCTTGCCAAGTTTGAAAGTTCATGATGTTTTGAGCAAAGAAAGGAAGTGTCTTACCTCTTAGGGAGGCCAGTCCCTCTGTTATGAAACAGGCGAGGAGTTATTTAGCTCTCCTTCCCAAGGATGAATGGAAGATGGCTGAGGAACAGTCTGCTGAGAGCTGGAGGCAGAGCTGCCCTTCACAACTCGTGAGCGAGGGCACAGCGGAGTTGCTCCTCGGAGTGAAATTCCCATTTCCCGGGTTTGCTTTTTCTGCTGCGAATGAGATAAACATTGATACAGTGCAGAACAAACAGAGTCTGCTGTGAGGCTCATCAAGGGATTACTGGCTACTCAAACAGAAGAAGACAGGCTGGGAATTAAATTCGTATAACTTCAGGTCTTGCCCTGTTGCTTACAGCTCTTTCTCACCCTCCTCTAACTCTGTCTTAATGCCAGCTGGGCATTTGCCTCTGTCCCAGGGCCTCACTGCTCTCAAGCAGAGACATCCTCCAGCTTCCAGCCTTAGCTAGTAGCAGGCAATTTGCTCTGGTGTCAAACATCTCCCCATCTTCGTTTGTATCCCTCCTTTGGGATTATCTCCATTACTTTGATAGATATCAACCATAGCTCCTCTCAGCCTCAGTTTCACTGAGGAAAGCAAGATAAAGCTTTTTATTCACCTTTTTTCAGTTAGGCCTTTTTTTTTTAATTTTTTTTTTTAACCTTTAGCCCAATTTTATATCCTTACCTGCACTTGATTTGATAAAATTTGTCTCTCTTTCTTTTAAGTAATTGGAGTTGTGTAAGTCCGAGCTTGCCAGCACCCTCATTAGGGTTCAGTATACCCTTTTTCCTCACATTTTTCTCCATAGTCACCCATGGCTGAGTCCAATGGTTAATTCTGTTTAGGCCGGATGATTTTGAACAGACAAATTTCTCAGAATGTAGCACAAATTTCCCTTTGTGCACCACTTCTTTCTTCTATGTTACCCCATCTCATCTTGCATGTATTACTCCGCTTCTCAAACTCAACTAGTTCTTCCCAAAAACTGTCCCAGTCTTACTCCATAGTGACATGTATTTAAGTAGGGTTCAGCCAAACACTCATGTAAGTCAAAAAAAAGCAAATCCAAGACTCACCTGTAAGCAATGCCATTGGCAGGTTCCCTCTGGCTTGATAGTTCCCTAAAATACAAAATCTGTTTCTCCCCACAAACCAAACTTTTACCCATTTCATCATTCTCACACCAATGCCCATCTTCATCAACTTCCCTGATAATTTTCCAAGTATCCCTTTATCAAAATTATCTGTTGAAATTCATCCGTATTAGTTCTACTTAGATCTAATAGATATAATTAAATCTCCTGTGCCTAGAAAATCAATTATCTATTGGTTATCTACCCATCTGTCAGTTGTCTATCAGACTAAGCTGGCTTAAGGTACTCCTGCTAAACTTAGTCTGAATATCACAGGTGCTGGGTTTTTTTCCCCCAAATACCTTTTTAAATGTTATTTGTCCTTCAAATTTTGTTGTAGGCCTTTCCTAACATCAACACCACAGTGGTCAACTGGCTAGGGAAAATCTCCCATTTTCTAAATCTGGGCTAGCACCTCTGACTGGGTAGGTTTCCAGAAAAAGTAATTACTGTTTTTAGTAGTTACAACCTGATGAATGAGCCCTGAAGGATCTTGACAGCAGTGCTTCATTTTTACCCATGGTGTGGCCCCTTGAATTTTCATGCTCTAATTCCTAACAGCTTCTGTGGTTTTACCCCAAGTATTTAACAGCTGCTTATAGGAAGCAGAATAATGGTGGGTTTTTAGCTTGATGGAACATCATCTATGTGAACATCTCTTGTAGTTGCCTCTTCCCTTACTGCCTCCTTACTCACCTCTTGTCTGCTTTCTATTTATGCCAGAGAAAGGATTTAGCTGCTTTCCATCCTTGAGGCTGCTTCCATTCATTAATCTCAATTCACAGCAAATTCCTCTTTATATCAATTCACAGAGACACCTTTTCTTTTCCCAGTTTGTTTTTGGTACCTCTCCAGTGTCCCTCTGTCTCATGTCCACATAGGTCTGGAGCCTTCCCTTGCAAAGTCCAACCAGTTTATTCAAGTGACACCCTGCCTGTGGTGTGTCTGGTTTTAGGGACAGCAGTGCCAAACCCAGAGCAGGGGTGATGTGGGATGTCCCCTGGCACCTCCCTGAGTGGGTATGGAAACACCTCCATGCTGCCATGCTCCACCAGATGTGCTCTTCTTGGCTCTCTAACATCTCTGGCTCATCTAAATCACAGACCTGCCCCTGAGCAGGCATTAAAACAAACTGGGAAATGCATCTCCTTGTTCAACACTCCCAAACATTGCTGTGTTTGTCACTTCCAGATCTGGGGTTTTCTTGCTCAACAAGATGCCTCCTTCATTAAAATGTATCTTTGCCCCCACATTGAAAAAAAAAAAGGTGAAAAAAAAGGGGGCAGGTGTGTGTGTCCAAAGCACAGATAAATTAAAGTCACTTTTCCTCCTTGCTTTAACAGCACTTAGCAGTGGTGGTGTAACTCTGAGAGTGGTGTCTGGAAATGAGGGTCAAGATAAAGACGACTGAAGAAGTTCATAAGATAAAGAAGACTGAAGAAGTTCATTCCTCCTGTTGCAAACTGGGATGTTCAGACTACTCAGCAGAGCCTGACTCAAGGCTCTGCCACATCTTTTGGAAAGATTTTTCTCATCTTCTGGGTACGGGAAGCACAAACTTAAAATGTGTACCTCTAAACAGATGTCAGATTGAATGAAGCCTGGCTCAAATAACACAAGATTTTACATAGAAAAAGTTGTGCCATTGTCACCAGCCTCTTTTAATCTCAGCTACAGCTACCCTGCCCTTTTTCAGCAGCTGCTCCTGCAAAATACAATTGTTGTTTATTTTTCTGAGGAGCCCCCCTTCATCTGCTGCCCTGGATCCATGGAGTGCTCCTGCTTGGAGCAGCCTTCCCAGTGGTGCTGTATCTGTGGCACTCTCCCACAATAACATCTGCCTGGGGGGGGGGTCAGGGGATGGGGTGAGCAGCAATGGGGTCTCTGCTGGTGTCCCCTTTCTGGCATGCTGACTCTGAGCGATGATGTGGCAGCAGTGCTGATGTTACACGCCAGACCAAATGAATGGGAAAGGAATATTTTCATTATTTTGAAATGCCAGATTGATTTCGCATCCAGCTGGCACTACTTATATATCCTCCCCTCCACCCCTTTTTTTTTTTTTTTTAAAAAAAGCCCTGATTTCACAGGCTGTGATTGTTTCTGCAGCCCCATCTCAGGCCAAGGATTTTGAGAGGAAAATAACCCCCAAAATTTGGGTTTTTTCCTGCACTGGCATCATTAGTTGCCCATCACTTTCACAATGAGTGAGCTAATGCTGTCATAAGACATATGCTGTCAGGGGGGGTTTCTTCCCACCCCTGCTCTCTAAACATAGCAGAAGTTCCCTTTTCTCTGTAATGAGAAGCTGAAAAAAATACAACCCAACAGGACTGGCACTGGCACAGGCACCAGATACACCTCTGCTTGATAAGAAACGAGCAAACAGGCTCAGATAAAACTCAAACCCTTGGAAATCAGGCCCTGGCTGTCCTTATTTGGTGTGTCTGTCTGTCCCACGTCCAAAACATTGTTGATTTTGTTTTTATTAGGCGATTATCTTGGCCCTGGCTCCTTCCTGTGAAATGCACTGGGACCCACTGTGCCCTCCCACTCTCCTGCCTGTGTCCCCAACCCCAAACAGGAGGCTGATGGAGCTGTGGTGGGGCAGGGGACAGGGTCACCAGACACCAGGTTGGGGGCTCTCAGGCCCTCACCTTCACCCCCTCAGTGCAATGCTGCCCACATCGTGCTTTGGGAGAGTTTATCTCATCTTGCCTTGAATGCATCTACTGTTTGAGTCATAATTACCTTGCTAGGCAAAGTACTCTGTTATCTGATGTCCTTTCTGGTGGGCATTTTTTTCCAGCAACGTGAACTCAGCTGGACGTCTCTTAAGCATCCGTCATTTATTCCTCTTCTCTGCTTCCAGGACCCAGCATTACCAGTTGCTTTTTCCCTCTACCCAAGTGTTGTCCACCCAGCAGCTTTTCTATTCCATCCCGTTGTATCAGTGTGTGTGGAAGACTGAATTTGGAACTAATATTTTACAGCTTTTCACACCCCCATACTCTTTATTCCAGCAAGAAACTTCAAAATTTAAAAGCTGTGCAAAGGGCTGCATATGAGAATAGAGTCAAGCCTCTCAAATCCATCAAGGTAGGTGATTTCAGATATGTGGACAACAGCCTTCAACACACTCTGTTCCTACTTGGGAAAGTATTCAACACTTATCCCAGGGTTACACAAGCTGTAAATTCAGCAAAAAAAAAAGGACTAGAGAAAAACAGAAGAAGAACATGAAATATCTCTTCCTTCCCAAATGATTTCTGAGGTTTCAAGCTCACGCTATTACAGCCCTCAGAAGTGAGCAAAAATGCCCTAAAATTAATAGGGATTTTTATAACTAACCAATGAAGAGATTTCAAAGCCAAAGTAATCTGATTAAATACTCTGAATCCAGCTGGCATCCTCCCAGATCACTCTGTATCAGCTGCAATCTTTTAATAGCACAAGCAGTTAGGTTCAAAAATAATGCACCAAAATGGCTTACAGTTCCCCTGAAATACAATTAGACTTCCATTAGTTGAATTAACCCACGAGAATGATAACATTTTACTGAAATCAGTCAAATTATTAAGTCTGGTTTTGGGTTGTTTTTTTTTTGTAAACTATCTGACATGCTTTAAAACAAAAAATAAATGTAGAATAAGAAACCCCCTAAACACAGTGGTTAAGAAAATCAGATGATTCTTGAGGATGTGAGATGAGAGAGGGAAATTACCCAGCAAGGGTGTCTGGAAATTCAGTGCTCCCCTTTTTGGCATCAGATTGAGTGGTTTAAGCAACAACAGAAGCAAAACTGTGGCTTTTTCTTTTTTTTTTTTTTTTTTTTTTTTTTTTTTTTTTTTTTTTTTTTTTTTTTTTGATACAAGCCAGCACCACTCAAAGGGAACGAGTGCTCCTACGTGCTAGTGTGCTGGTGCTTCTGACATGAGAACAGAAATGTTTTCATAGCTAAGGCGTGATCTCTGCACTTCCCCCAGATTATAACCAGAAGGCTCACAAGCAGGCAAACATACCAAGAGGATGTTGCTTTGCTTGGTCAAAACCCAGCATTTGGCATGGCAGAAACCAGACCTTCCTCTGAAAACACCAGCCCAGCCACAGAATCAGCTGCCCTTGCACAAGTATGGGATGAAGCAAGGGTCTGGAGGAGGGGGGTTCAGGTCCAGCCAGCTCCTTCTCCCTCCTTCATGGCTGCAGTAGGTCCCAAGAAATAAGATTCTCCCTGGAACTTGGTGGTCTTGCTTATTTTTAGATGCCTTGTGTAGTTTCAGCAGCAGCTGAACACACCTGCCATGGCTGGACTTGCACAGAGCTTTTTGTGGTATTGCTGCTGTGATCTTAAGAGAAATATGGACATCATGTCATATAAATGAAAAAAAAAACACACCACAACAACAGAAAAAAATCCCAAAACAAAACAAAATAAAGAAAAAAACAACAGTGTTTCCCATGGTGTGGGAAAACATCAGGCAAGAAAATCCAAAATACACTGAGATTCTTGTGAGTGCTGTAAAAGGAGCAACATGTTCACCAGAGCTGAGAAGCTATTTACTCATCTGAAGTGTTTCCTATCACATTTGTGGACCTGAAATGCATTCTGAGAGCAGCAACAAGGCAGATATTGAAAGTAGCACCTGTGGAAGGACTGGGTTTTGCTCAGCCCAAGCTGTTGGGGTTAAGAACCCCTCAGTGCATCACAGCTGTGCTGAAGGCAGCCACGAGATTCCTCCTTGCCCACACACCCAAAAAACCATGCATGGAACCTTCCTTTACAGTATTTATTCAGACATTTAGGGTTCTTCCTCTCTTGAGGCCCAGATCTGCCCTCCTTCTTCTTCTTCTTCCCTTAGAAAGACACGACAACTGCAAGCAAAGGTCTGAAGGCAGAATACCCTGGATACCCAAACCCTGATTTGACCAAACTAAAATCTTCAGTCACTGCCTAACCCCCACGGCACCCAAGCATCCCCCTGTATAGTTTCCAAACCTGACATCCTCCACTTGCACACAATTCCGAGGAGCTCCAGAGTGAGCAAGTAAGGGCTCAGCATGAGGGGGAGGTGAATTCAGCTTTGCTTCCAGAGCTGCTCCAGCAATTCCTATTGAACACTCCCAGTCTACCTGCAAAATACTGACAACATATTTCTGCATGGATAAGAAAGATAATTGCTTTAATTAAGTATCAAATATTTCATTCATTTGGAGCACAGAGAAAATTCAAAATGTTCAGGACATAAAGCATATCTCTCTGCCTATGGTACTCCTGGCAGAGGTTTGGTTGGCTCCACAGACTTTGGGACTTCAGGATTAACTCTGGCAGCTCATGTTTCTCAGCCTCACTTCCATGAAGCCTCCTGGAACAAGTCACACACAATTTTAAAAGTGTCTGGGGGACTCCTTTTGTCCATGGAAAGATTAAATATATTTATCTCATTTCCGGTGAATGTCCTTCTTAAATAACTCCTAAATATCTGCAGCCATGAGATCCTGCACAGGCAGTCTCTTCATTATCCATTCCTGCAGACAGCATTTCCTAACACCTAATCCATATTGCCACTAGTGTAGTTTAAGGCCTTTACATGCTTTAAGACTCCTGTGTACATACTTTGTACACTATTTTGCAAAATCATGAGGATACTGTCTGTAACAACTTGATCTACCCTAAATTAAGTACTCCTTTTTGCCCATAAAAATCTGTAAGGACATGGTGCAGCCAGGTCACAAAGCAGTCACAGTGATGTAGGGTGTGAACCCTCATAAAGTTAAATATACAGTGAGTTATGTCACCTCTTTATTGTCAGGCAAAAATGAAAGCCAAAGCAGGCTCCAGTGGTACATCCCAGCCATAGCAGAGAGAGGGCTGTCATCTCAGGCTTCATGCTCAGCTGACTGAGATGCTGGTTGATGCACTTAAAATTTATATGTATCAATCATTGCTAAGGGTAAGTGCTCAAGGGGAGGAAAAACAAAACAAGTTTCTAAAAGAGGAAAAATATTTCACCCACAAAACTCTCAACCTTCAAAAAAAAAAAACAAAACCCAACAAAAAACCCACAACCAAAACCAAAAAAACCAGAACCAAACCAAGCACAACCAAACCTGATCAATTGAGAAACAAGCCTTTAGCAAGAAATATTCTGGGTGTCCTCTGCCTGGTGTTCCCAGGGAGCCACTGACACAAAAGGTGACACAAATAGCAGCAAGGACAGCTGCATTTTCCATCTCCACTCCTGTGCACTGTCTACATTGTGGCTCAGGGATTTATGCCAGCAGAGCCAGTGCAGAACCAGACAAGTAACATCAAGCAGCACTTCCAATTTTAGTTGTTTCCTTTTGAACTTCACTGCTCAGGAAGAATCTCAGCCTAGCAGCTGGTTCATTTAGAGGTGAAATGCATCAAGAATTTGGTGATGCCAAACCTGATGGTGCCCTGAAGTAGGGTTGAGGTGTCCAAACAGAGAGGGAGCAAGGGGAAATGTCTGTCCAGTCCAACCACAGTCCTTTCAGTCAGTGGTTCTGGCCCTAAGAAGGTTTTAAACCTACAGCTAATCACTGGATTTCACAACTGCTTAGCACACAGCAGCAGTGAAGTCTTCCAGCCAGTGAAGATGGGACTGGCCACACATCTGGGCTGGGGACAGCCACCTACAGCTCCCTCTGTGCTCAGACAACACAGTCATCCTCTCATAGCCCATCCACTCCCACCCCTCCAGTTAGGCAAAGGCTCAGATTTCAGACCAGGTCTGTCTTGACTCCTAAAATGGTTTGGGAATCACAGCTCACATAAGGTGGTGGTGGCCAGATACAGCTCCTGCCCTGGCAGGGAGCCCTGGTGAGACCTCCTCAAAATAACACCATTAAGGTGCCATTAAGGTATTTCCAAGAGAGGACAGAGATGGACAGAGCCATGTTTTTAGCCTTATTTAACAAACATACAGTAAAAACTGCAGAGAAACCCACACACATCTGCATGCAGATGCGTTTTTCATCCTAAAAAAAATTAAAAAAATTGAGCTAGGTCCAGTTTGGAGCATGAAAACTGTGTATTAGTTAAACAGCACATATGATTAATAATTTACCCAAGCTATTTAGGGCTTGAAGTCTTTTCCCAGGGGATGCCAGGAAGGGACAAAAGGGAGCCATGCAAGCCATGCTTGCTGCACTGGGGCCCAGAGATGATGCTTTGCATAGGTGGAAATGATTTACAGCTGTTTGAAGCTGGAATACCACAAAGCTTGGAGGGAGTGTCAGACCTTGCTAGCTACCATCATTCATCTCTCCTGTCTCTTGCATTAGTCTCTAATTTTAAATGTCAGCTTCTTTTAAGAGCCATCATTATGTTTTCAATCTTCAAACCTTTCAGTTTCTCTGGAGAAACAAATGATGAAAAAAAGTAGTTTTCAGAGCTCAAGAGGAAATAATGGGTTTAATGGGATCATACCCTTCTAGGAGCTGAGTTGGGAAGTTATTTCCAAGAGGAGACACCAATCAGTGTGTGTTTTGTGTTCAGTAGGTTTCCTGGAGAATTTACACACCTGTCACCTAATTTTCTCTTACTTTGCAAACCAGAAATGACAAACCCAAATTATTTGCTTCGGTTGACTTTTTTTTTTTTTTCTTAATAACAAAGTGCTTGACATCCTTTTGAAAAGAAACAGCAGGTTTCCTCTGCACTTTGGGATTCAGCACAGACTGCAGTTTTCAAAGGGTAAGCAGAAGGAGTTTCCTTTCAGTCATTGTGGTATCAGACAGTGCAATGTATTATTAAAATCCAATTTAAGCTTCCAAGTCTTAGGTGCCTGATGGCCAAATTCTGTTTTCAGTCCTGGAGTGGAGCTAAGATGGGCTCATCTTATGTTTTTGCCACTGTCACATCTACCCAAATAGAAATTTCTAATGTCAATTTAGTTTTTCAGTATTTGGAAGCCTGTTGATCACTTCAGTTCTAGCACATCTAAGTGCTTTACAGGTCTCCATCACAATCTACAAACATCCCTGACACTGTAGGGACCCTGCTTAACTCCTGAAAAACTGAGGTTGTCCTTAGCTGAGCAGTGGGAATACAATGGGGGCTGGACTATAATATTTCTCTCCTGTTCCCCTGCCCTCCTTGCAAAGCCATGAGAAAACAAACAGAGAAGCAATGTGCACAGAGAGGCCACATTCCTAAGGCCTGACCAGACTTTTCAGCTCAAGACCAAACATGAGATTGGGAGCAGCTTGTTAGACAATAAAAAGAAAGACAGAAACCAAGGAGAAAAATTTCTTCTATCTCCAGACTTCTGCCAGGAAAGTTTTCTTTTTTTTTTTTTTTTTCCCCCCCATCTGTATGACTCACTGGCATTTTCTATGATCCATGACATTCCCAATTGCTCTGTAATTGGGGACTTTAGTGGATAGGACAGCTTTTTAGCTGGCAGGCTAACAAGGATGAGTAAATTATATAGGAAGTGGCTTGGATGGAATTCAGCCCAATGACATCACGGCTGTGTTACAGCCCCTTCTTAGTGGAAGGTGTCCCTGCCCATGGCAGAGGGGTTGGAACCAGATGATCTTTAAGGTCCCTTCCAACCCTAGCCATTCTATGATACTGGGGGAAAAATCACCTTGCAGGTCATTTGTAGAGCAGGGTGTCCTCTCCAGAGAACTGTCTTATGGTTTTCCCTGGGACAAGAGGGATGGGGTAGATGCAGCTGCAATGTGACTACACGGGAGGTGGGAAGGTACCTGCCTACAGTCCCATGGCCTGGAGCTCCTCCACCAAAAAACCCCACCCCATGATGATGTCTCATGGAGCCTCCTGCATGCTTTCTCTATGCATTTCCCTCAGAAAAATACAGATCAAGCTGGGTTTCTTATCTGTAATATGCAGAAAGCAGATCCCCTATGGGAGGGAGGAATAAGGAGAACCTCAGTCACTACATGGGCCATCGTATGGGGATTAGGAAGCACTCAAACCATATGGAGGAACAATCTGCAGCAGGCTCGCATGACCCCAGTCAAGGCAGGGCAGGGTGCCTAGGTGTGGTGGCAGCTCTGTCCCAGCCCATCAGGGATGGACACTCACACCCACCTTCACCCTGAGTTCATGAGGGTGGTTGTCTTAGTTCTCTCAGCCCGGAAAATATACAGGCTAAATGCACAAGTCAAAAGGACAGGAAGAACACATAGAGGTGGTGGGGTTTGTTAGGAGCTTCGGTGAAGACAATACTAAGTCTTCATCCTCCAGTCTTGGTATCATGTTGCAGCCCAAGAAGCCACCTGCATCAGGGGTTGAATCAAAAGAAATATGACCAGCAAGCAGCTCAAGGGAGGTGATTCTCCTCCACAACTCCACTTTTGTGAGACCCCACCTATCATAGAATCATAGAATCATAGAATCGGATGGGTTGGAAGGACCTCTGAGATCATCAAGTCCAACCCTTGATCCACTACCACTGTGGTTACCAGCCCATGGCACTGAGTGCCACATCCAGTCTCTTTTTAAATATCTCCAGGGACAGAGAATCCACTACTTCCCTGGGAAGCCCATTCCAATGCCTGATCACCCTCTCCGTAAAGAAATTCTTCCTAATATCTAACCTAAACCTCCACCTGTAATACTGTGTCCCGTTCTGGAGACCCCAACACAAAAAGACAGGGACCTGTTGGAGCATGGCTAGCATGACCAAGTGTTCAATAGCATGGCAACATGACCAAGCCATCCTTCTTGAAGCTGACACTACAGGGGGAGATGACCTGCAAGCAAGCAGACAACAATAACCAGCTCAGTGAAATGCAAGGAGAGCTCTGCTTCGACCACATTGAAATATTTCTTCTCCATTTCCATCTTCTCTCCCCACTGCTGGCGTGGGTGCACCTGCCCATGCGGCATGAAGAAGTCCCTCTTTTACATGACAGCTGTCACCAGCTCTGCACCTCAGCCCACCCAGGGGAGATATCAGAGAGGGATGTGAGACAGTGGGACCATGGCAGGGAAGTCCCCAATGCAGGACAACGTTGGGGCAGGAAAAGGAGGGCGAGGGGGGGAGGGGGTTGTGAAGCTGTAGGAGGGTGGCAAAGATGAATGCAATTCCCAGCAGAGATTCCTGGAAGAGGCTGAGTGACACACTGCAGAGAGGGGATTTATCCCCTCCTCCTCCTCCCTGCAGGTCCCCACTCTAAGTTAAACAAGGCATCAGATGTTTCTATTTTAAGAGCAGCCAGGGAGGCTGGCAACTACAAAATGAAAAGGAGAGGAGAGCAGAAGTCGTCTGGCAAAATTAGCAACACATTTCCCTCCCTGCCTTCCAGAGAGCGTGCCCCCATCCAGAGAGCCAGGATCTGCACAGCATAAATTATTCCTCCCTAAATTTGAGCCTGTGCTGTTGCTTCTGCCAAGTGTTTACTCTCGCGTGGTGTATTTTTTCAGGCACAGGTGACACTGGGTGACATGTGTCATCATAGTACATGTCCTTGGTGAATATGCATTGTGAAACCGCAGTGATATTCTCCACGATGGGCTTCTCATGTGCACAGGAAAAGCAGGCAGAAGGTTGTTTAGTCTGGAGAAGAGAAGGCTCAGAGGAGACCTCATCACTCTCTACAACTCCCTGAAAGGAGGGGGTAGCCAGGGGGGGGTTGGTCTCTTCTCCCAGGCAGCTGTCAGTAAGACAAGAGGGCATGGACTTAAGATCTGCCAGGGGAGGTTTAGGTTGGATATTAGGAAAAAATTCTTTACAGAGAGGGTGATCAGGCATTGGAATGGGCTGCCAGGGATTCTGCATCCCTGGAGATTTTTAAGAAGAGACTGGATGTGTCACTCATTGCCATGGTCTGGTAACCACAGTGGCGGTGGATCAAGGGTTGGACTTGATGATCTCAGAGGTCCCTTCCAACCCGGATGATTCTATTCTTTCCAACCTGGCACTCCTTTACCCCCAGCTCACCACCTGCTCTTCAGAGTCCACATCCATCAGATGCTGGGAAGAGCTCTGGAGCCCCTCCTGAGTCGGCTCTGCCACAAGGGGCCCTCAGGCACCAACCCCCCTGCCATAGACAGGGGGTTGTATATACATATTTTTATATAGTTGTATTTTGTTCTTTACCCCTTATGTTAAATCCTTTCCCCTGTGCTAGTAAATCTATTTCCTTTTTTTTTTTTTAATTTCCAACTTCAAGTCTCTAGCCTTTAATTCTGCCGTTTGATTTTTGGCCCACCCAAGCTGCTAAGCTGTGATGGAATCAAGGTAAGTCAGGGCATCATAACTCTCCCTGTGACATCCTATCCCATGTGGAGCTACCAGCAGAAGAAAGCCACTTGTCCCAAAATGCCTCTCACTGCCACCAGAGTTATTGTGCTTGGCAGCTGAGGCTCATCCAACACACCTGTCTGCTCCGACAGCACGCAGCAAATGGAGGAGGAGGACATCTGTGCTGGGGAATTGGTTTCTGCCATCTTCTGCTATTTTTACATGGTGGCTGTGAAAGCTTCCAAAATGTGACACATTGCCACAATTAAACTGAATGCATTTAATAGCAACTATATTGCAAATTGCAGAGCAAAGCCACTTCATATTTTTATTGGGGTTGCTGGAAAAATCACTCCAACTAATGAGGCACATTGTAGACTTGTTTATATCCAGCCGACTCTGTTCAAGCCAAAAATTATCTGTGTGTAATTATGAGGATAAATTCACCCTATAATTTTTCATTTAGTCTTATTTTACACCCTGGCCTGTTCCACCGGCTGAAGAGTTATTCATGGAGCAAAACCTCCCTGTCCTTGCTCCCAAGCTTCAGAGGACTTTACATGTGTTGGACAAAGCTACAGCATCTTGTCCTCAGCCACAGCATCATTTCCCATGTTCAAAGGTAGCAAGCAGAGGGCTTGGTCAGCCTTCTGCTTTGGTGTGCTTCTCCCAGGACTCAGAAACTAAGCAGAGAGGATATTCTAGAGTCCGCTTGGAACAATAAAATTCATTTCATAAGCATGTGCCTGTCCCAGACAGATCTGGGGTCTTGGCATATGGAGGGAAAGAGCCTGATCTGCTTTACCACCTGCCCCATGGTGTTCATGGGGAAGCACATCCCAAGCCATCCAGGCCCCAGGTCTGTAATTGAAACCACATGACGCTGCATATAAACATATAATGCCATGAAAAGCAACAGCAAAGGCTGCATTTCATCACAAATCTTGTGGGTTTTGCTCACAGCTACAAGTAGCATTCCCAGTAAAACAGGCACAGGTGAATTTTTAGGTGCTCCCCATGCATCCACATGGGAGGGTCTCTGGGAATGAGCCTTCCCTGACTTGAGTATCCTGGGGTGATCCAGGCCTTGTGATGGTGTTTCACTGCATGTTTTAGAACAAGCCAAGCCTTTGCCCACACCACTCCTCCTTATGGACATGCTGGTACTTCCATGAGAGCTGTGATGGGGCAGGGATGGAGACAGAATTGCTGTATGTTACAAGCCTGAATTAGGACAAATATCCACAGCCCTTATACAGTGCCTTCATGTGTGCCACACAAGCAGAACCAACCTCAAAATGTCAGGCTTCTCTGTTCTCTTCCCTAAGCTGCTGGAAGAGGCAGAGCAGCCCAGCAGCAAACCCCACATCCCAGCACTGACTTCAGGCACACCTCAGTGCTCAGACCCAAGCACAGGGACACAGGAGAGATTAATTTCCACAGCAGTGATTGCACTGACTGTATATTTATAACAAAGAGGAAAAGGTAACATAAAATTGCCAACAAGAAAAGCAAACAGGACCAATGCTACATCTGTGTGGTTCCACTTGTTGCTCAGATGCCTTTTATTTTTGGTGCCTGTCCCAGCAGTTTACAAGAAATCTCCCCCTATCCCATGTCTGTGGGGATGTATAGGGTTACAGTCCAGTCCTTCAGGCGCCAACATTTGAGGACAGGGTCAGGCCATGAGGTCAGAATTTCATTTTTAATGGAAGACTTGAGCAGGGTCAGGTCATTGGAGCAGACTGCATGAAAAGATCCTCCAAGGATCCCTAGGATAATCAGGAATCATCAGTACAGTCCTGCAGGGTTTGGGCCAGCAGGTTTGCACCATGCAGAAGAGCTGGATGAGGAAACACATCACCTGGCTGCCACCAGACACACCTCACCCCTTCCCTGCACAAGCTCATCTGGGTAGGGCTGGGCAGGAGATGGGCAAAAATGCCCAGAGCTAAATTCTGGTCAGTTGAGTCTCTGCTGTTTTACCTACTTTGATTTTTAGTGAAGATACTCTCATTTTATTATATGAGTAAAAGCACATCAGATAACTTCATCATTGTTACTTCTACAGGGTTAAAACATGCTTATCTTCTGCTATTTCAGATTTTTCCTTATATTAGAGTTTGTATAGCTTATCCACTTCTGCTTGGCAATAAGGTCCAAGTAAGACAAATATTAGCAAGACATACCAGGAGCAAACTTACTTAGGAGCATTGCTGTGGGCAGAGCTTCACCCAAGCCTCCTATTTATTTATTAAATATGCCTTAGGGACATTTTAACATGAAAGAAATCCACCTCTTAGCCTTTTAGGTTCCACTGGTCCTGTTCCCTTCTCACATGGAGCCAGAATCCTCTCCATTGGTGACCAGTTGGCATGTCCCAAACAAAGGATTATACCTTCAGGTGAGGCAGAGCTTATTATGAGCTTACTGCTTAGCTATCAGAGGTGCTGTTCTCATCCAGAAATTACATGCATATAGGGACACGTGCATTATTTAAGAGGGAGCAGCAAGGCAGCAGATGGATCAATCTTCTAGCTTAGGAAAGCAGGAATACTAATTATTGTTCTTCCCGTGTATCCATCCAATGCTGGGGTGGAGAAAATGATGCATGGGGCATTATTTGATGTTTCAGACACATTTTTAAAATGCACTATTTAGTAGGGAAGAAAAAGTTATTACCAAGATGTGTTTCTTATAGTCAAGTGACCAAAGTTGGGTTTGGATTGATGCTTTGACAGGATGCAGTTGTCAGCCCTGCACTCAGCTTACTTCATTTGGGTATTTCTCACCTTGTCCTAAAATTTCAAGAAGAAAGTGCACTTACCTTTTAATGCACATCCTGCTGGCATACCACCTTTCCTTGTGGGAAAAACAGTGCTTGAGAAGGGAGGAGTAAGAAAGAAGTAATTCCTCTCAGCTGGAAAACCTCATTGACTTCATGTGCACAAGATTTATTAAAAAATGAGGAGGACACCATTGTATAGTGTTTATTATTTCAGTGTGGGGCAAAATATAATTTCTAAAAATAATATAAACCTACTGTGGGAAGCCACATATTTTTTATCAGGATAACTGATAAATCAGACCTCTATCTGTTTCTCTAATAGAAAATCACAGTCTTGGAGGAGAACACTTTATTGCTCATTAAAGTGAGCACTGAAGAGCTGACAGCTGTGGTCGGAGACAGAGGTTGCTTTTCACAGAGAATGCAGTGTTTGACTAGTACTAAACTGATTTGGACCATACAACAATCAGAGTAACAACATTTGTGAAGCTTAATGTGTTCTAGGACCCACAGCAGCACGTGGAAGGATGCCCTTCCACTGCACTTAGCATGGAAACAGGTAAAGTACCTTAAAAAACCATAAACTTGGAGGAAGTCTCCAACCATCATGTGTTTTCTGCCACTTCCCTCTGCCCCAAAGAAGAAGGATCTGCTGCTCTGACATCAGATGAAGCCATTTTTGGGACTTGTTTTCCAGCAGAACATTTGCCATGGCAGCAAGCACTTGGAGAGGCTGATCTGCCACTGCCTCTGACAGCCTCCATCATGGCTCCTACCTTCCATCTCCTCTTCTCTAAAGGGAAAGCCAGACAGCAGTTTAGGAATCTTTGAAAAAAAAAAAGAAGAACAAAACCTTTTCAGAAATTTAAAAGAAGGAGAGAGTGTGAGAGTGTGTGTGTGTGTTTTACAGCTGACTGACTGGACGGCGCTGGCTTTCGTCTTTGTTTCCAAGTTGCATTTGCAAAATAACCATAAAAATAAAAACCTAAGTAACATATTAATGACTTGCTTAATTTCATTTTTTCCATGAACTACGATACTCCAGAGATGTGTCACTGTCAAACTATAAATAAAAGAGGAGGGAAGGGCCCACTAGGCAGCCTCCAACTGCGGGAAAGGAGAACGGAGCTGGTGTGAGTTCACTGACACTAAATAACACTCTGCTGTTTCACACCTACAGCTTGGAAAAAAAATGAATAAAAAATTTAAGTGCTGGAGAGCATGGCAAAATGCAAACAAGGATTTCCAGGAACACTTGAGAAGCTAGGTGTGTGCTGTCATGGATTCCCAAGGAAATGCCTGTTCCTCTGCGGCGCTGGATGCTGCACAGTGGCAGAAGAGCTGGATTTACACTGCTTCTGCTGACCCCAGGATGATCTGCTTGAAGGCAAGGTCTGCTCTTTAGAATCTCTTGAGAAAACAAGTCCCAAGAAAGGCAATAGCAAGCAGTTTTTGTTTTGCTTCATTGCTCAGATGAATTTTGGCTAATATTAAAAAAAAAATAAATTAATCCTGATTCACTCAAAATTAATCTGCTATTCAGATTTCTGTAAACCAAGATGAATGTGGCACCTTGCTCTTGACCTATCGCTTTGTAAATTCCCCATAAATTTAACAAACTAAACTGTTTAGTTGAGGTTTTAGCTCTGCATCCAGCAGAACACATACAAACCCCCACACGTGCTTTTTGGGTTTTTTTTCTGGCAAAATGCACAGCATTTTAAGTGACACAAGAAACCACCAACATGATTATGGTGTAAACACAGACAAATATCTTTTAAAGATGCTTTTATTTCTTCTGCTTCAAAATGATCATTTCTTGTGGGTCTTTCCCCAAATATTCTTAATTTTATGTTACCAAGCTACGAGGAATCACCTGTCATCTTACAGAAGAAAACAGCAAACCCAAATCCTGACTCTGGTCATTCTACAGAAAAGAGTCAGGTTAAGGGAGAAAAGTTTAACGTATCCACCATTTAGCTGCATTCTATGCCCTGGTGGGTTTATTGATGATTATGTCCTGCAAAGCCAAAACACTCTCCTAAATACTTGAGTTGCTTTGCTGTGAGTTCTTTATTCTGCAGAAGACCAAATTAAAAGCAGTGTCAGATAAACTACACAGTCTTTCCCAAGACACCTCACTAGTGTTTTCAGCTTCAGAGTCCACAAGAGCAGCATGATGTCCTTGCCTTTTAATTAGCTTAAGCCAGGGGGAGCAAAGATCTGAGCTCTTGGGCTGTAGCAGAGAAGCTGAGAACTGAAGAACTGGAGGCAGAGCTGCAGCCACCCGCTGCACACCCCCTACCATCCCTTCATGCCATTAAGTCCCCAGCAGTGTGAAAATAAATGTGTTTATTTCCCATCAGTGGGTGAAATCAGAGCCCTCATGCAAATTTCTGCCAAAAAGTACTCAATACTCAATCACCCCAGTTTTGTGCAGGTCTGATGATTGCACTGCAGCATCCCCGTCAGAGGACGGATGAGAGGCAGGAAGGGATCAAGCTTAAAACCGGGATACGACAGCAAGGAGAAGAGGTGAAAAAAAGGATGTTAGTGGGGGATGTTTTGCAGGACTGATTTATCCACATACTAAACCCTTTCACGTGAGACAAGCTGGGCTAAGAGGTGTGGCAAAACAAGTGCTAAGACAAGCCTGCCTGCAGCTGTCCATCTGATTTTGGAAGGCACCAGCTTGCTGGGCAGTACTAATGCAGTTTGCTGGATGCTTTCATGGCTGGTGGTGCAACGTAAGCACAACACTTGGAATACAATCTACCAGTGTCCCCACGCCAGATCCCATAACCTACTTCCTAGGCCTGCTGCCAGTGTTGTGCTATGAGTCACGAAGAGAAACAAACACAAGGAATGTCAAATTAAATAGGACACAAGGCTTTCACAGCATTCAAAAGCAGAGTGATTGTGCTGCAGCGGACAAACCTCCCTGGACTCCTCTTGGACTGCTTCTCATCTTGGTAATAAGAAACATCCCTTTAATTAGTTCCGTCTAATGAAATTCATAAGCCGAGGAGTGGGAGTTTTGCTCCTGGGTAGAAACTGAAAACTTCTCTCCACTTGATCTGTTCATTTTCTGCAGCAGTCATTAGCAAATTTTATCAAATCTCTGTGTTAAACAGTAACAGCTATTGTTCACCCAGAACACAAGTCCATTTATGAGCTGCAACACGACACATCTTGGAAACCCCAGACTGAAAGGCAGTTCTAAAAGAAAAACAAAATTAGGACTGGCAAGAAAAAAGTAGTTTCAAATTGTCAAGAATAAACAATAGAGAGGTTTCTACCTGATCTTTCCCGCTCCTGAGATCAGAGATGTTCCTTTACCTTTCTGGGTCTGGGCAGTATGATTTACAAAATTAATTCCATCTTTCCTTACAGTTAAGGGGCATCCACTGCCTCTGCAGATGAAGCTCTGAGCTCTCCATGCTCCTTGTGTCAGAGACAAGTAAGATGATTTTAAGAAATCTCGAGTTGTGTAGTTGCTCCTGTGGAAATATTGACCCACGAGGGTCTGTTTAAATCCATTTTGGTTACGTCTCTCTCGAGACAAAGTGATATCCATGGCAACAATTTATTTCCTTGCAGAAGGGAGAGCATATCCAGAAAATGTGTGTAATTGCTCTGTTCATTGATCACTAAGAGCTTCAAAAAACAAACTCTGATCTCCCAGGCACAACACCAATGCTCTGAAGAACACCAAGGCCTTTTATTGGGACATGTTTGCAAATGCCCGCCATAGAGGATAGAAAGGGAAACTGAAGCCTTGCCTGATGTTTTCATGTCCAAACTTTTGCAAGGAGAGGCAGCTTGCTGTGCATTTTGTGATGGCCCTTTGCAAAGGTAACAGAGGAGGGCAAGAAGGAGGGAGCCAACTCTCAGGTACTTTTGGAGGCAGAAAAAGCACACATCACCACCAAGATAAATTGCTGAGGACAACCAGGATTTTGGTACAAAGTGTTTTCAGCACCCATTGAGGCCCCTTAGTGTATTGGCATGTTTTCCTCCAAGTGGCTGCTGACCAATACATTCATCCTGTTATTCCACACTGGATCCCATAATTACAGAGCCTGATTGAAAGGGCTGGTTATAGCTGCTATTACAGGAAGCTGGATGCAGCTGTGGTGCTGATGGGGGAAGGAGGGAAGGAGATGGCACTTGGTGGCTCATGTGTGAACAGTCACTGCTCTAGGCAGTGTTAACAGAGGGAAAGGAGAATGCCACAGCCCCTCTAGGGTGTTCCCAAGACTCCTTCCCACTTATAAAGTCACTTTTGATTTGGGCTGCAAGGAGTAATTTCCCAGCTTGGCGCTCCAGGGTGGGTTTTCCAGAGCTTTCAGCAATAGATGGAACCAGACCTGCCCTCAGGACCTGCCAGAGAAAAGTGCAGGTGCAGAGAACTTCTCACTCTGGTCCCACTGGAGCTAAAGGACTGATCTGCAGGTTCAGTGCATTTAACACAGCAGTGTGTTAGCCTGACCTGAATCCCTTTCCCCTCCAAACCTGTCTGTTAGCATTTGCTCTGCTCTCAAATCTCTGTGCTCCTGTCTTGACTCTGTTGAGATAAAAAGCTTCCACCAGCATTGTTCAAGGCATCCAAGAAAATTTCTTGAGCTGTTGGGATCCTTCTACCTGCAAACCAGACCCAACATTCACTTTTAGCCTTGAAGATCTGTGGAGGGTGGGTACAGGGTTGCCAGACAGACTGACACTGCTGCAGAGGGGACACAACAGAGACCCAAAGCTGAACTTGTCAAGCAGTGTTTTGGAGCCATGACCTGCCTGAATGCTACACGACTTGCAAACGATGTGATTGATTACAAATTACATCAACACCACTCCATCAAACCTTCTTACCTATGGTGGTGCTGACAGAGCACTCATCAGCTTCATTTCTGAGAATCCATAAATGAGAGCTGTAAGGTCACCACCCTTGCAGGCAAAAGAAGGGGCTCTTGTTTTAAAAGCCAAAGCAGCTCTATTAGGAATTTAACATCAAGTTATTCAAAGAGTCATGCACTGAAGATGTGTCCAGGGTGAGCCTACCTCCCACAGAAGACACAAAGTGTGAGATGTCTGCTTTGTTGAGGAGAAAGCCCAGGATAATGGTTTCTTTCAGAGGTTTGGCTTCTTATACTGGTGTTTTCTGTCCCAAAGAGGAACAGGTCCTACTTCTGAAGGCCAAATCTTATCCACTGAGGAGAGGAAATTGAAGATTAATATTGAATTTATCATCTCTAGTTGAGATCAGGATTTTAGGGATTAGATTCACCTGAGTGAAAAAAACCTGAGGCACTGCCTCTCCCACCCATGCACTTAGAAGTGTCCACTACTCCCTCTTCTGTATCTACCTCACCCCAGCATCACCCATCTGAGAAACCCCACCTCTACCACTGCAGGGCTTTGCATTTCAGCTGCAAGAGTGGGTGTCCCCTGGCTCTGCAGCACTGGTGACACATTACCCACCCAGGGACTGAATGGGCTCCACACCACAGCCTATCTGCCAAGGTCTGCTCCCATCACCTTCTGTCCTTGGTAGCCTGCTAAATTTATGCTTCTTCTCCAATGTATTGCTATGTGAAGCTGAAGACAATGAGGGAGGTTTTTTCCTGGCAGTGCAGTTAAAAGCATTATAAAATTTAAAAAAAAAAGGCCCATGAGCAAAACTGTCTCACCAAGATCAGGTGGAATGAAACCTTGCTCTCTCATTTGCAACACAGCAAATATCACTTGATGAAAATGGTTTTAGGAAGAGCACTTTTAATATGAATTTGAAAGAGCTACCACAAAAAGCCAGTACAGTCTCAGGGGGATGCTGGCCTGAATTAAAAGAGACCTTAAAGTGATTGGAGCTCAACTACAGAAGTCAGAATAAAAATCTCTACTTCAGTGATTCTCAGTTAAAAGACACAACGCCAAGTTACATTTTTACTGTGGTTAACCCTTTTGATACTTACCACTGGAGTTACAGATTTAGATGCATACACTGCCATTGGCTGCTGGTATAAACAGCACCTTCTTCAGTCCAGAAACTGATGGCTGGTGGCCCATATATCTCTTGGGTCTTTTCTCTAAAGAAGCTCTGGGTATTTATAAATCACCACCCTCTCATTTGCTTCTCCTTAATAATGCAATACATTCCCAAAGCCATCTATCAGAGCTGGGCTGGCTAAGGACACTGAGCTGTCTCACTCTTCTCCCTCCTTTCCTCTCCCATATCATGTCCCACTATGCCTCCCTCAACAGCAGCCAAGATTCTGCTGAAGCAGACCAAATTTCAGGCTACTCAGCACTTCCAGGGAGCTTGAGCCACAGGCTGGAGAAACCTTTTCTGTCATTACTCCCTGGAGCCATTGACAGCCTAAAAGTGGATTTGCCAGATCTCGTCTCCTCTCCAGTTACATCCCCACCACCTATGACCCTCAGCAGAAATCCCAGGCTTCTAAAAGTAAGCAGGTCATTCCCATGAACCTCCCTGGGACTCCGTGCTTGGATGGGATCAGGGGAAAGAGCAGAGACACATCCGCTCCTGGAGTAGCAGGGAATAATGTGGGCTCCAGGATTCCCTGGCACCCATTTTCCCATCGCTGCAAGTCACACCGGACACGGATGTAGCACAGTAACCTATTGAACCAGATCTCATGAGTTAACTACGGAGAAGTCTAGCAGACCATTAAAAAATGAATCTAAATATAGGAACATGTTAAAAGGAAAAAAAAAAAAAAAAAGCAGCAGTTCTAAAGCTCTGTGCCCAATTCATCCGGGAGCACAAAAATTGTAACACATGGGATGTTCTTCAGACAATGCAGCTCTAGTGAGTCAGAAAGCTTTAACCAGAGCTCCTCAGAACCACAGGGAGGAATGCTGTGCCTCTGCTTTGCTGCCAAAACACCCAGCCTCCTGCACACCCGGTTATTTTCCATGCTCAGATATATGCAAGCTCACATGGCAGCCCAGAGATGTCTTGTCCTTTCCAGCCTCCTGTGGCTCACTCCTCCTTTCAAAGCTCGTGTGGCAGCCCAGAGGACAGTGCAGGTTTTATTTCCCTTGATACAAGGGGGTTGCTGGCAACTGGTTATGGGCAGGACCAGCAGCTAGGGAAAGCTTTTAAACAGCCCGTGTCACTGGGACAACCTCCTGGTCCAACTCTGCTGTTGCTCCTGCTTTTCATAGAATGTTTTGGGTTGGAAGGGACCTTAAAGGTCATCTAGTTCCAATCCCCAAACTATGGGCAAGGACACCTCCCACTAGACTGGGTTGCTCAAAGCCCCATCCAACCTGGCCTTGGACACTGCCAGGGAGGAGGCAGCCACAGCTTCTCTGGGCAACCTGTGCCAGTGTCTCACCACCCTCAGAGTGAAAAAATTCTTCATAATATCTAATGAAAATCTACACTCTTTCAGCTTAAAACCATTACTCCCTGTCCTGTCACTACATGCCCTTGTAAAAAGTGCCCACTCAGCTTTCTTGTGGGTCTCTTTTAGGTACTGGAAGTTTACCATAAGCGTCTCCCTAGAGTCTTCTTCTTTGGCTCACCCCTGGACAGTAAGGACACCGGACAAACAGTGCTGGGTGTAAAGCATAAAGAAAACATCTTCTACATCTAGAGACAGGTGCTCTGCAGTGGTCTAAGCACAAGGTGGCAAGAGCCACCTCCCCACTCACAGACTTCAGGTTTTATCAGGCTCTCATGGAGGCCAAATAAATGAAGTGGACCAAGGAGACACCGCACTTGATAAAAAACAGGACCTTCACAGTGGTCCCATGAGGTTAAGTTAGTTTGTGAGGAGACTTTTGCATCACAAGCAATCTTCTGGTTGAAACCTTAAACATGATGTGAAACCCAGTCCTTTGATAAGGGCTGAATTACTCTAGGAAACTTCCAAGCCATCAAAGAACTTGCACTCGGTGTTATTTGTGCAGTGCTTGGAGTGAGTTTTCTCTGCTTTTCCTCGTCACCTCGCAACAGTCAATTAAAAAACGCTGCTCCCTTTGTAGCCTTCGCTGCAGTATGAGGTTTATTGTCCTATTCATCACCATTGAACTGCCTCAGGCTGAATTATTTATAGCACTGGAGAAGATGAATTAAGTGGTAAATTCAAAGTGGGTCACAGAGATGTCGCCTTGGCCTTGCAGCCCAGGCGTGTCAGTGGGCTGATGTCTTGGCCTCCTTGGCTCACTGGGATGGAGCATCAGTCAGCTGTACTCCCAACCCAAGTCTGGACCCAACCAGTGCTCCCTGCCCCTTGGGCCGTGGGGTTAGAAGGAAGCTTCTAGCTCTGGTATTTCAATGAAGGAGCCCGTTGCAGCACCCTCAGCAAGGAACTCCACCACACACCCACATTTCTAGCACATGGCATGGCATGCCGGGACATAGCACTGCTGATAGCACACCATGGGGTGAGCCAAATCACCCCAAAAATTCAGAAAATGGCCCTCCAGCCTCAGAGTTTTAGTTTTTAGCATGGGAACAAAACAGGTACTTAAGCACAGGGTTTTTAAAAGGAAATCCCGTGTGCATTTCCGTCCCTAAATCCCAACTGAATCTCATAATCCTCCACCAAGAACAGCCTGTGCTCCACACCACTTCCAACTTCAACAACAATCCACTTGTTTCCCAAAGTGGAGAATCCCTTTTCACATAACTGCTTTTCTTAAGCCCTCTCCCTCCAGTCAGATGGCTACACAGATCTCCAGATACTTCCCATGCCAGAAGGTAGGGACCCCTCCCACAGGTAAAGGGGAGGGAGTGCCAGCCTGGCATGGGCCCAGAACCACCAATATGAGGATATTAATCCCATACATATTGGTGAGTTACATTATTTTACCAATATCTATATTATAAAAATGCCCAGGCATTTTTAAAATCCATTTTAAAAGTAAATACATATGTGAAATGAAGTGCTGCTTCCTCCTGCACTACCTTTGTTCCTTGGAAAGCACCAGACATCTCGATTCTGGTTATCCTGGGGTTTTCTCAGAGGGTGTCACAGGAACTCAGATGCCAGCTACGAGTTCTCATGTGTGGATGGAGGTCCTGGGCTAGCAGACATGAGGTGTTCAGACAGGGTCATCCCAACCAAGATGGAAAATATGCTCCTAACCATGAATCAGAAGGGCAATAAAATAAAAAAACAAATAAACAAACAAAACGCAAAAAAAAACCAACACAAGCAAACAAAAACCAAAACCAAAATCCCCAACCTCTTTTTCCATGGTGCAAAGGCAGACAAATTTCACTATGACTTGTGAGATAGTCTGCATTTACAGTATCACCTAATAGCACAAAAGCCCATACAGGCACCAAGATTCAGAATGAATTTGCTTTAGTAGAAAGGCTGGAAAGCAGCCTCCACTTTGGGAAAGCTGCAGTATCATTTTGTCGCTATATGATGCAATCACCTTCCCTCTAACATTGCCTGGTACAACACTGACATCTTGCCCTCAGAAGTCAAAGCCTCTTGGCTAAGAGACCAAATTAAAATAAAGAAAAGGATTTAGATGTACATGCAGCTGGGTGAGGAGTTTTAGCAATGGCAAACTTGCAGAGAACTGTGTTTTACGTAATCTCACTGCTATTAAATTCAGGTTGAATTTCCTTAGTAACTCCAGCAAACAAGAGTGTGGACCAGACTCTCCAGCCCAGACAGAAGGGAAGGAGGAAGCAGACAGCTTTATCAGCAGATAAGGTAATGAAAGCACTTGCTCAGGAGGGGATTATCCCCAGGATGCAAACCTCCACATCTGGCAGCCCAGGAATACTCCAAGCATCATATTTACCTCTCTCCAGCACCCTCTGATTTTTATTTATTTATTTTGTCTTTTTAGTTCCGTTTTGCTGAGGTCCAGCCACCCAGGTGAGAGGTGCAGCCCCTCAGCAAAACAGCCTGGGTCTTCCTCTGCCAGAAGGAAAAGCCTTAGGGCCAAGTGGAGTGAGAAAGAGACGAGATGAGGCAGGACATGGAGCAGGACAGCCCCCCATACCCTAAGGATGCTGCTCTGGAGGTGTTTTAAAACCCTGTATTTAAAAAACACATAGATGAGGCACTTCAGGACATGCTCTAGTGGGTAATACAGATACTGATACAGATATTTTATTTGGGGGGAATGTTGACAGTTGAATGTGGTGATCTTAGAGGTGTTTTCCAACTGTGACAAATTCTGTGTGACCCCTGTCCTGAGAGCCTGAGGATTGGGCTCACCTTCTCGCCTGCTGAGGAGGAATTGTTCTGGCTTGTTTTCTTTAAAATGGAAAGGAAATACTTTTGTTCCAGGTGAAAAGATTTCACCCATCCCAATGTCCCAAAAATCTTAGTCTACTCAGACATGAGAAATAAATCTCCTCTGAAATTATTACAAACCACTGTACTTCGGGATGTTATGGGCCAACTCTGGACCTGAAATAAAACCTTCCTACTTGCCCACATCCATTTGCAAATGGATGCACTTGGAAATCCATTTCTTTCACCCCAACTGTTTGCTGAGGAAGCATTTTAAAAGGCACCCAGGTCTGAACAGACACCCGAGGGTTGTGGGACCAGCAGATCAGCACAGATATTGATGGCTACAATTTTCTTTCAGCCTCCCCAAAGCCAAAGTTAAACTTCCACTACTCAGGCTGATCAGCCAATGTTTAGAAAGTAAAGTGGCAAGACTGGAGCAGGGGAAGCAGGTTTCACAGGCACCTGGCTTGCTGTGGCAAATAGAAAACCCATTTATCATTTTCCTCTGACTACATATTGCATTTTCTTCTGATTTATTGTCTTGCTTTCCACAACAAGCCCCCAGATCAGTGTCTTCATGATATTAGTTAACTTGAAAGAAAACTTACAGCTTAAATCCATACTGGATTTCCCCTCACCCCAAAAAACCCAACTGCTCCTGTGACTATTGAAAGATTTCAATGTCTCAGATACTCCTCAAGGCAAACTTTATTTTACTGAGCTGGTATTGCTTTTATACAAGAGCCCATGGCCACAGAGAGTCTATACAGCTTCATTTACATAAACAGTAAAGAAAAGATGGAAAAATTTTACCATGCCAAGAAAACTGTCTTACCAAACAAGAGCTGCCACCTGAATAAAAATTAGAGGACAATTTAGGGAGCAAGTCACCCAACATAAGCCAGAAGATAAATGAAAAGTAGGGAGAGTGGGAGTTTCTTTCAGGTGTTGAGCACTCCCAGAAAGCATCAGTGAATACCCAGACCAACACAACTCTTTTCCACCTCACCAAGGAACCGCAAAACCTGACACTTACACAGCATTTTTCATTCATCTGTCTCAAATTGCACTGCAAGGAGTGTTAAAGTGTTTGATTTAGCATCCCCCTCTGCAAACTGATGCAGGGAGCTGAACTCCAAGGTCATGCAAAAGCAAATGCTAGGGACAGACTTGCACCTTTGACAGAATGACCTGCCCAAAGAGTTTGTATTTGTTCCTCAGCACTTCTTAAAAATCTAAGATCTGCTAGGACTGTATGACATTTATTCCTGAATAATAACTGCACCACATGACCTGTTCCTGTAGCCACTCATCCAAGGGGAACCAGAGGGACACCCAAGTTGTGAGGAGCTGACAGGGAGGATCAGAGCACTGCCAGCAGCAACAGCAGCTCCCTCAGGAGCTGGGCTATCACATCACCCCATCTCCTGGTGCTCTCAAGGCAAGGAATGCAACCTCAACCTGTAAAATCAGTAGCAAGAGACTTCACTGACCAAGAAATCATAGAGATTAGAAATGCAAAACACTTGTTTCCCCTCTCCCTTATCTCAGGAGCAGGTGTAGCGTAAGTGATTTTTGTTCACAAAGCTTAGATGGCATAAGATGAGGTAATTCCATCACCACAATTGATCACAGCCTGATATTTTTTTTTCCCTTCTCTCAACTGTTCTAGCTCAGTAGGTGAGATGGATTTAAAACAAACAAAAAAGCATCAAAGCTCAATGGTACTCAATTTAAATTAGACACCCACAATTACATTTTGAGTAGCTAAGCCATCAAAGAAGAAAGATAAAAATAAAATTTCAGGATTGTGAAGGTTGTCACTGGAATATTTTTATCTCAAGTGAGTCACAAAGCCTGAGGAGTAGGATTTTTTCTTAATAACACTGTAAAAAAAAACTTTTAACAAAATTCAATACAAAACCAGCACCCCAAACCATAATGAGAAAATTTTAAAAGCTACACAAAGCTTGATCAAGGCACTGATTCCTGCAGCATGTCAGAAGCAACAGGCTCTTCTTGCACAGGCACAGAGACACAACCTATTTGAAAGGAGTAAACAAAACCCCACACCTCTTTACCCAGAACAGGAAAGCTGCAGGGACTGATGGAGCCTACAGGCATTAAACAGTACCAGGGAAGGTGATTATGGCAGATTTCTTATCCAAAGGCTGGATCTAACATGCTAAGAAAGCACACTCTTGAACTGTAGGAAGGGGAATGTGAAGGCTGAATGTGGCCTGGAAGAATACAAAATGAAAAGTGGGACAGAGAAAGGGACAGAGACCTTCCACTTGTTGACCAAAACTGCAATTCAAGGTTTAACATCACTGGTTTTTTTGTCCTAAATGAGTTGGCAAAAAGAGCAGCACCAATCCTGCATGTATGCAACAAGTCCCAGCTGAAACCTCCTGATTCATGCCTGGTACCCACCTCTCCCTCAAAAGAAACCTTTTGCTATTTACATGAAATAGACTTTAAAAAGATTTTCTTCTGACAAAGCTTTTTGGTTTTGTATGAAAGTTTAATATCCTTAAGTCCATAATGACAAGAGTATAAAGAATTCAGATTAAAGGTTTTGTTGTTATGCTGTTTGGTTTTTTTTTAAACACAAGGTCAGAACGTACAGTCAAAGCAAACTCTGCCATCAACTTGACAGGAACAGAAGCATGTGAAGGGTTGTTTAAAGTGCAAGTTAGTAGCAATCCTAAGACATCCATTTCTTTTCCTGCAGCTGTTGCCCATGCAACAGTTCTGGAACCCCTCTGAAACCAGGTTCTGCCCGAGTGCCAGATCTCTGTGGCTCAGAGTCCTTTGCTGGTACTTTCATGGCAGTAAAACTGTAAGAGCTGTAAGCAAGTCAGTGAGATTGAGATGACTCGTGGGACCATCACGGGAAGAATGAATCACCAGCCTTGGAAATACAAATGTTTATGATCACTGCTTCTATTCTGCACATATATTATTGAGACACACAATTTTTACAAGGGTGTTGATATTTATATAATTCCATAAATTTAGACAGTGCATTACAAACACAGTATGTAGTTGTAGCTATAAATAACGGAGCAGTGGGACAAAATTTTCAGCCATTTCTGGTTGCCTGTGCACCACAAATGAGATGGATGGCTCAAGTTAAGGAACTAGAGGAAAGAAAATAAGGCAACAAAAAAACCCCACCCCACGTGAGTCTCTGTATGGTGGAAGGATAAACTTCTACCAAAGAACGAAGGAATAAAATCAGTCCCTGAGATTTAACTCCAACATGTAGCCAGGACTAAAAGACAAAGAGCAGATTCTGAAGTGAAAGTCTTGATAACAGCTTATCTAAATCTACTATCAAAATCTATTTTAAAAGGTGGTTTTTATTTTCAGTGTCCGTGTGAGAAGCCAACATCTGCCCTTGACAAGAATAATTCAGACAAATGTAATCAAAAGACTAAACTTGTTTCTAAACCTTGGCTAATGCTTTTTCGTGCTCATAACACCACAGATGTATACAAAAATCAATGAAAAAAAAACAAAACAAGCCACCAGATGCTGTAGAAGCATTGTAACACTGTACCATGGAAGACATTAATCCAGAAGGCCACCTAGTAAATTCCCAAAGCGTACTAAAAAGGGACAAACCAGTAACTCCTGATAAGCTTTCTAAACTTTGATTATATTCTTCATACTAAGAGTTTGCATCCAGAGTTTTTTGTATTAGGCAATGACTGCAACAGCAGTTAATGCCCAAGGCTTAATACTGGGTACCTGAGGTCAACCAGCAACCTAGTACTGATGCAAGCAGTTAGCAGCTGTTTTATCTTTACAGTTTTGGGGGTTTTTTTAAAGGCTCCTTGCATCAGACTACACCCTCATTTCCATTTCTCTGCTCAGTTAACATCCATTCAAAGAGAAGATGGCTCCTAGTGCAAGCAGTACTTTTAAAGCCAGGTTATTTGTATCTTCCATTTTATTTCTTCATTTTATACTGGATATATTATATCAGTAACAGCTGAGGGGAAAAAAAATGTGCTCTGAATTACTCTACCAAAACTACACTGAAATACTTCTGGACACTCAGATACTCCCAGGCACACCAGACCATGACTTCACCTGAGTAAGATCCATCCTATCACACCACTACTTGGTGATGGACACATTCCATAACAAGTTAAGACATTGAGAGCCTAGAAGCTCAGAAGTGGGGATCCACACTTACTCTAGGGAAGATCATACTCTGTGCCACTGCTGCCTTTCTGCCATGTGGAAGTGCAGTTACTCAGGGCAGATTGCTGTTTTCACAAGGAAATGGCCACCTGGGGCAGAACAGATCAGAGAGGTTGTTTTTAACAGCTCTCATTATATACTTTCATGATTATTTTGTTACACTGATGTCTTTCAGAAAGCCTCAGTCAGGTATTAACTGTGAGCCTTTGATTTATTGTCCACAACAGACCTCCTCTACAGTGCTTCTTTACACTGAACTGCTGGGGTTTCCCATATGTCCTCATCTGCCAGGTGAGGCATCTGTGAAGTATGATCCACGGATGCTTTTTCACCCTGGGCTATTAATAATGCATCATCTCCTCCTCCTGCTAACTGAAGGTCAGAGCTAATGGAACAATTAGGTTCATCAAGTTTGTCCAAAGACTCTGCTGCAGTTACAGTTGAACAGGACTGCTCAGTCTCTGCTTCAGCCTCAGCTTCTGCTTTCAAATGAAGTCCAAACAGGTTGTTTCGGACGAGGTATCGAACACACTGCAAAACCACGTTCCTCTCGTGTCGGATGTCCTGGGCCAGTAACTGGAAAGAAAGAAGACAAGATGATGCACATTTCCCCCTCTACTGCTCTGTAGCTGATACAAGCCTGGTAATATACATCACTCCACTCAGGAGTTTTGAACACCCCTGAATTTAAGCAGTTGGCTCTCTCACACAAGTCCGGGACACACACGACAGGCAGGAGACTGCACAGGAAATCCATGTATTCCCACGTTTTTGGGGCTTTCCCGCTGACTGACTGGGGCTTTGGCATAACCACCAAATGTGTTTGACAGCACTACTGCACAGCTCTTTGGGCTGGGTGGCCTAAGGACTTGCTGTCCCCTCCCTCACACCAGCTTGTGCTGTTCAGACCCCTTACTGCTTCAGTTCAGTTCACCAACCTGGAGAAAATGAACCTGACAATTAGGAGCAAACAGGGGCTGTTCTGACTTTTTGTATTGTTTTGTGTTTTGGGTTTTTTTTGGTTTTTTTTTTTCGGTTTTTTTTTTTTTTTAAGATTTGTGTGTGTCAAAAACTGGACAGGGTCAGCAAAAGGCCCAGCATGTAAGAGAAGAGGTGAGACCAGGAGGGAACAGCATCAGGCTGCTAGAGCAGAGCAGGTCAGTGGCCAAACACCAGTTTCAGTGACTGTGGCTCATAATGGCCACGACTCACTGTGGTACTGGCATGTGACTGTACAACTGAAAAGGATTTAAAATACATGCTCAAAGTGCAAGAGTTTATCACCATTATCACCATCTGCTCATTTATCACCATTATTTCACTAGGCAGGTACAACATTCTGACAAATCTGATGGTACCTTTGGATTAAGCTGGCGGTCTCAGTTTGCCCAGGTGGCAGAGAATGTTGCTGAATATGCCTAAATACCAGGAATTTCCACCCCTAGATGATTATGTTCTCATACAATGGACTAAAATACTAGGCCACATATTCCAGTACATCAGGACAGCAAGTCTGTTAGAATCTTCTGTGCTTTCTAGGTTATACTGTATCTGTTATTTAATATCCCATGTGTTTTTCATTAGAAAACTCCCATGAGTGAAAAATACTTACAAATACAAGAAAAGGGCACGTTTCATACCAGAATGTGGATTTAAATATCAGTAGCTGCTTTGGGCTATAATCCACCAACTTAGTGGCTTAAAGTGCTACAGGCCTCCATTTCCTTTAACCTCATTGAAGTTCATCTTGGTATTTAAAAAAATCAGCCAGAAGACTGAAGGGCCTTTTGTCGTTTTGTCAGCAGTACTCTGAACAAAACAGATTTCAATGAAGTGGCTAAATCTGTAACTACTTGATCATTTCCAGGAGGTCTGTATTACACATTGCAGGAGGTGTAGCTAAATTTGGGTTGCAACATTGCATAGAGACTTTTTTTGTTGTTTCAACAGTGTTGTAACCAGTCCCTTTAAAGTGTATTTCTATTTAGACTAGTTACTAAGAGGTGTTTACACCTCTTAGTCTGACACCTGAAATGTGCCTGTAGAAACCTCCTGTCTGAACTGAAATATTCCCATCAGGGCAGAGAAGGGACAACACAGTGATGTTCTCTTTGCTGGGCTGGGAGAAACAGCTGGATTCGCCACCCCCCTATCAAAGACTATCTTTGTAATATATTTTTTAAAGTAGGGATGGGTATCAGTGGAGTGATGCTACACAAGCCATTGATTTTGTCAGCATAAAGAATGTCTAAACACACATTACTGTTTGTAACACACAGCTACAACAAACATGTTTTAATAGTGTCCAAGCTCACTGCCAAATGACTGCCAATAAACTTTTGCAGCTACTCACCTACCTTTTCTTTTCCTTTTTCATTTTCCTGTGTCATTTCACTGACACAACATCCTTTATTTAACAATTCCATTTCCTCAGTTTTGGATGAATTCTTCCTCAAGGTTTTAATACCATTCCTGGCACTGGAAAGCCTGCCTACAAATCTCAGCCATTCCTCTGACTCCCAGCCACAGCACACGTCCTTTCACAACAGTTTTGAGCAACTTTAAAAAGGCAAAGAAACCCCACCAAAATTCAATTTGTAAAATGGACTACACTGGCAAGCTACAATTCAGGCTTTATATGTTCTGCCAGTTTCTCTCAGCATGTGGGACTTCATCTGACTTTTTTCTACAATCCTCACTGCTTTGATCACCAACAACTTTGAAGAGCAAGAGATAAAGACAACTGCATGCTTAGGGAGCTACAGAAAGGGCAAACACTTCCTTTTTGGTCACCAGGAGCTTTAATTCTTGGCAGCCACAGTAGTATGTTCTAAAAGGACTATCAAGGGATTTCTTCCACTTTTGCAGCTTGGGATGTGCCTTATCAGGTATTTCTTGCCTGAACATCCTCTGCTGTCTCAGAGCCCTGATGTGAGGGGCACCCTGTTTTCTCCCATGTTCTGCCCACAGAAAGTTCTCCCTTTATGGTGAAACTTCCCTTTATTTATATTTTTCCCTTTATTCCCTTTAGGGGAGCTTTATGCTGGCTACTTACAGAATCACAATGGTGGTCTACCCATCTAATACTGCTTTTGAATACTAAATGCAGTAAAAGATTTTAAGTTTTATTTATACTAACAAAAGCCACTGAGCTTTCAAAGAGGATAATTAACACTGTTACTGACAACAGAATCATAACCTCAGGCTCACCCCTACAAACTCCTTTTTACCCTTTAGAGACACCAAACTGCCCTTCAGGGTACCAGTGCTGTCACTTCCTCAGATTGATCTAAACATGCCTACAGTGAAGAAACACAAAGAATCAGAATGTCAGGGGATGGAAGGGACCTCTGAAGATCATCAAGTCCAACCCCCCTAACCAGAGCAGGACCAAAACTAAGGGAGATCACTCAGAAATGCATCCAGTCACATGTACATGCAGGCTGCAGCTCAGCACCACTCTATAGTTCAACCAACACCCTTACCAACAAAATCTCTGAAAGCATCTTAAAAAAAGCTGTGTGCTCCTTGATCAGAGGAAGGCAGCTGAATAGCAAAGCCAGGAGCTAAGGGAGGAAGACCAGAATAAGGTTGATGGGATCGCAGACAAACAAAATCTACTGGATACAACCACAGGGATGGGAGAAGGAGGAATTAAGGTTTTTGTCCTTTGTGCAGCTCATTTTAGGCACACGATTAAGTTGTCATCTCTTGCTCACCAAAGTCAGTCACGACCTGAATGCACACCAGGGTGTTTCCATTTGTGTATTTCAAGCATTTATACCTTCTCCGAGTGAAACGTTCACTTTGCTATTTTTAAGACAGGACCTTTGCTAACAGAGTGCTCTAATTTCCCACAGGGAAGAGGAGAAGGGCTCACAGATAGTGCTGCACTTGTAGAGGAGGCATTAGTTTAAACACTCAGACTGTTACCATTTCCAGCAGAGTTGGACGGCGCTTGGGAAGGGCAGGTGCTGTTTTCTTGCCCCTGTTGCCAGGCCCTCTGGGGGGACGTGCATTTGAATTCGAGCTTCTTAGAGTTGTGCTTTTATGTTCTGGTCTCTTTTGATTTGGGTTCTGACTCCAAGGAACAGAAGAAGTTTGAGGCGTATCTCTGAGCTCAGGTTGGTTTTTCTCAGCTTTTGCTGCAGTCTTGACTGGGATTTCTTAAAGAAAGAGAACAGAGTTTTATCTCGACTTAAAAGCCTCTTTAACATGCTTACATACCCAGGCACTGGCAGCTTGTTAGTTACTATCCTTGCTACACAGCCTAATGTGAGAATGCTCAAGGTTTACCTGGAGGAAGGGAGGGTTTTGTTTGGTTTAGGGATTCTTCTAAAATACAAAGAATAACCTCTGAGTATTCAGAGGAAGGAAAGCAAGATATTTAAACGCTGCAATAAACAAAGAAAAACAGAAGTAGTAAGAGCTGAACAGATTTTCAAACCTCTGCCTTGTTATTCACTTAGGAAGTGCATTGCTTCTGCTTCACAATATAGCTGACTGCAAAAAGCAACCATGATGCAGTTAGGGCAGAGGATGCCCAAGTTCAATTCCCTCCCTGCTAGGTGCTCCCTGTAACATCATGTCGGCCACCCAGGGCAAGTAAGGCACAGTAATTATCTGCACAGACAAGGAGCAGCAGCACTTTTCTACAGTACACTAAAGCATCCACTCAGAGAAGCACAAAATCCAAGTACTGGAAAGTTCAAATCTTACTGCAACACCCTGCAGCCTTCTGTGGAAAAAGCACTTAAGGCCATGGCAATTAGTGCACAGGCTGAGCAAAACAGCTTTTACCTGGCACAATTCAAACACGATTTGAAGTGAGACTGAAGCCAGGGTGCTTTTTTTTTTTTTTTTTCACTCCAACTAGAGGAAAAAAGGCTAGGGATATTCAATGACACATACTCTAGCCAAAGACATTTTATGCCCCCTCCCCCCCACCACTTCAAGCCAGGACATGCTGCTGAGAAAGGGCAAGCAAATAAGCAAGGGAGGGAAACCACCCAGTCTTTCAGGAAACTGTTTGAGGCTTTCTAAAGCAAGCTGTATGGCTAGGGGAAAAAAAAGAAAAGCATCAGACAGGCCACATGGACACCTGCACCAGCTGTCAGCACCAAATGCTGTGGTCAGTCTGAGTGCTTCTCTGAGACCTGAAGCTATCACCATACTGGGAAGTATAATGGCTCATCCAGTAAATCCAGTTACTCAGAACTGGGAGATGGGAGGAATAGGGAAACAAGAGGCACAGAAAAAATGGCATACCCTTTTACTCCTCCCAGCCTGCCTTCATGCATGACTGACTTACACCAGTATTCTATAGATTACAAAAACATTCCTGTGCATAACTTTTACCAAGAGTCCCCCTTTACTGGTGTAAACCTGAAACTCAACAGGTACAAAACAGCTCTGAATTACACTGGTAGGCAAGCCAGAAATCAAATGGCATTTCCATAGCCTCATGTTCTGGAGATACAGCCACTGAACTGCCATTACTTTAACACTTTTGATAAATGGAAGCCACAGTTTACATGTTGTATTTCCTCCCAAACACTTTTGATCTCAAGTTTTTTCTCAAGAAGTTTTAAGTACTATACAGGTTCTGACTGATAATCTGCAGCTTTCAGCAGTAGGGACACAGACATAAGGAGCTACATCTGAGCTACTGCCCTTATAAATGCTGTATTTACAAATACACAAGGGCTGGACAATGGGATGGGAGATGGCAAACGAACACAGGAGAGGTGGAGCCCCCCCCCCAACCCTTCCTAAAGAAGGGTAATTTGTGGTCAAGTTTTATCATTGTTCACAGCTCCAGTGAAGCAACACAGGGGAGCGGTGAAGGGGAGCGGGCAAGGGGAGCGGGCAAGGGGAGCGGGCAAGGGGAGCGGGCAAGGGGAGAGGAGATGCTCCTACACACCTTCAGGCTCACTGTCAGATGCACTCCCATAGTTGGCTGACAGTGCAGTCAGGGCAGAGGTGACCAGCCTGGGAGCAACAGTCAATCCCTGCTTCCCATCCTCAGCTGCTGCTTCATCCTTGTCGGATTCTGCAAGGAGAGAAAAAGCAAGAGGGATTTGTCCCAACACTCCTGCACCCCCACAGCCAGCCTTGCCTTTCTTCCACATCCCCATCTCCCCACTACACAAGTTCAACCTTGGCCATCAGTGCTCAACACCACGGACTCCCAGAAAAAACCCACACTTGCCTACCCTCTACAGTCACTTGGTGGTAAAGCTGTCTCACCACTGGTTTGCAGTCCTGCCAGCAAAGCCACGGAAGCAGAAAATTTTGTGAAGAGCTTGAGCTCTCTGGTTCTTGCTTCACATAACAAACATAATTATAATTTTTATTATGAAGCATAGGTAAAGAGAGAGACAGAGTATTTCATAATGTGTTTTGAAGCCTTTCTGCAGAGGTGGGAGGTGGTGGAAAAGGAGTCAAAAGCCACTTGGGGAAGGGCTGGTGAGAATGGAGAATTGGGCTCATTCAAAGTGAGAATTTAAGAGCAAAGAAATTTTTGGTTCATAAAAAAAAGTTCAGAAGGGACATCGAGCACCAAGGCTACATATTAGATGATTGCTTTTCAGCTGTACTTCAGACTTTTTTGATACTTGAATCCCCACAAAGCATTACAGACACACACAAGTAAATGAGGTATTAGTTTCTAGATAGCCCAAAAGAGAACACTGGGAAGACAGGAGGCAAGTTGACCAAAATTTATCAAATTGAGGATACTAGGAAAGCAGAGCCATAGCAGAAAAAGATTAACAATAAACAGGCAAAGTTGTGATGGATTTAGTTTGAAACAAAATATATGTGCTAAAATCTTGGAAACACTCTCAGGTGAACAGTGCTTAAGTTAGCAAGAAAACCAGAAAATGTTTTTCAGTAATAAATTTCCAATGTACACACACAAAACACTACAAGAGAAATATTTTTAAGAAACTAGCCTGTTGAGTCTGGTAGGAAAAGACTGGTTGCAATCTTACCTTCACAGAGAAAGAGGTGTGCTCTCTGCCATCCCCTGTCCTCACAATTCTTAAGATTTTACTGAAATTAATACTTTTGAGATCTTTATTTTGAAATCACAAGTGTTATTATGTATTCTCTTCTAATACACCAATAATGATTGGCAATTTGACTCACTTGAGATCATTCTCAAGAATGAGAAAAATAACTTTAATAAGTAGTTATCTGAAATGTGTTTTTAAATACACAGGTATTTATCTAAACTACTTACCTGCTTGCTTTTACTCTGAGCTCTTTTTGAGAAAGAGTGATCCTCACAGATTTATTAATAATATCACTTTGCAATTATATTGGGAGGTCATGCTAAATGCAGTGCAGTTTTCTAATGGAGAATACATAGCACCTGCACATGCATAAGCATTAAAAAAACAGCATTTAACTCAGGCTATTTTGATTCATTGCTACTTTTTTTCTATCTAAGCCACATACTATGGCTTTTTATTTTCCTTACATTTTAAAGAACTGCTCTTATTTTGCTTTTTAGCAAGTTAGGAAAACATTTATGGGAATATATTTTCTCCTTGAGAGTAAACTGTTTGGAGGAAGCATTATGTACCACTGAGTATAACTATATAGAGAAGATCCCTTAGCATTTTACAGACAGGCTCTTTATCCTACCTTGGTTTTGCCTATAAATTGTAAAAAAAAAGTTCTCATCTCTCATTAAATTTCTTAGCTTTGAAGGATCCAGACACTTAAAAAGAACTTAACTGAATTCATTATGCAGAAAATACATTCACTCTAGAGAACTGGCTGCTCCTGTTAGAAAGGTTTAAATACTCAAAGTGTGCCTATACAATAAAATCATGGACTTGAGTTGTGTGATTTTTTTCAAATTTTACTTAGCTATATTGTGTTTTAATATGTCTATCTCTCAATAGCATAAAAAGACCTGCAACTAGCTTTAATAATGTGTAATAAGCAAGAACTACATCCCTTTTCTACCTATTATAACAGAAGGAACTAGCTGTGCTTTGGTATAATTAGACTTTTTATCATTAAGTAAAACACAGATGCTGTGGGGAAATAGTTATATTTAAGCATGCTTAAGTTTCCCAACACAGAGAGATTAGTGGAATAAACAAATTGCAAAGGGATATTGAGTTCTTGTTCCCACTAATTGAAGATTACATTTTCAAGAGGAAAAAACTCAGCATCAGACATCTTTCCAGGGGATGCATTCTACCCTTTTTGCTAAAAATAGCTAGAGTATAAGTCAGCTTAAATACCGTATTCTAAGAGCATATCTAAGAACATATTCTACATATGTATAACAGCTGACTATATTATAAATAGTTATAATTATACTGTATTATAAATAGTTATATCTCAACTTTATATTGCTGCCAGCATGTGGAAACAAGGAATGCACACAAAAAAACCCAACCCAAAACCCAGAAACCTAGGCAGCCATACTTCTGAGAACACACACATATGGAGAATATCAAGAGTAAATTAGGTAATAGAAAAATCAGAATTAAAAAGAAAAATGCTGACATTTTAAGTAATTCACTTACCTTGTACAAGAAAATCCGTTCGTTTTCACATTCTAAATACTGCTATTTTCAAAACCACGAATTGATATTTAATGTTCTTTAAAAAAGTAATTTGGTTGTTGAAGTAATTCTAATTCCCACAGAAAAGTCACGAAGACATAGAAGTACTGTGTGTTTATAATATGATCAACTTGACTTGTGAACAAATGTATGTACAAGTGTTCAGTGCTCGTGGTATCTTAAACATTCTTCTATTTGCTTTTCCAACTCAGAATTTTTCTTCCTCTTCAATGGCTTTGCATTTCAGCTCCTTTCCAAACCTTATCTCAGCCAACTCTACTGGTTGTAGCTCTTCCTACCACAGATAATTCATGTCTGACATGAATTCAGTCAGACAGAACCAAAGGCCTCTACACCTTTGCTCCTCTGTAGAGGAGCAGTCTCCTCCACAATTGGCCAAGCTCTCTAGGGCAGAAGCTCCCCAAAATGCAAGATTTACTCCAATTCCATTAGATAAAGCACTGACTCACTCTTTCACAATAATCACACTGGGAATTTTCGTAGATGAAAATGTCCTGAATGAGGATATCCCTCAATTAAAATTTCCATTCTAAATTAAGTCCTAAGTGCGTGTTTTAGGCACAGGGATGTTGGGCTACCTTGAGGCTTTTGACTCTGTTTGCCCTCTCCCTATTCTAGCCACAATACTGCAATCCTGGGCGTTTTTGTTAGTAACAATAAGGTATTACAGGCTCCCCAGTATTCTCCACCAATACCATAAAAGCTTGTGTCAATCTTCTAGTAAGAGTTTTCCCATTTTAAATATGCATACTTAGCCATCTTTCAGTTAGGGACACTGTTTTTGGGAATTCCTGGCTCTCCCCAGAAGCTGCTAGTTATGCAGAAAGTCACTGATTGCTTCAGCAAGGTTACTAAAAATTTCTCCAAGTTCCTTCAACTTACCAACATCACTGCTTGCCAGAAGACTGAGAGGGTCCACATCCTTCACGTGTGGCTGAGCTTCCAAAGCATGCTGGTTTTCATGATCCTTTTCACACGTGCTGTTTTCTGGTCTGTTGGTTTCATTTGGAGTTCTGTGTGCATTATGATCACCACCGTTTTCCCTAAATTTCTTCCAAAATGGGCGCCTTTGTCTCCTCCTTTGTCTTCCTTGCTGTCCATGCCTCTCTTGGCTATCTGCAGCTTTCCACATTCCCTTCATTTTGCTGGAGAATACAAAGGCAAAGCTCATATAAAAGACAAGCAATGAGAATAGATGCAACTGACATAACCAAACACCCCCAGCCCAAATTTAAGGTTCAGCAACACAGCATGATGCCAGGACTTATTCCAGCTCAGCTAACATGTGGTGACAGACCAGACAGGCACTCAGAGCTCATCTCACTGGCAGGGCAATGTGACAAAACTGGAACCTACATGAGGAGGTTTAAATTCATGACTTTTATCTCTTTAACAGGGCAAAGGTTGTATGAGCTAAGCAAATTCCTTGATCACCTGCAGTGTGAGGACACTGTTTTCACGTGATGAAGTCAACCAACAGCCCCCTCACTGAAGCAATTAAGTCATTCAAAATAAGGGGAACATGGAATGAAGCATCTACTATACACGTTCTCCCACTGCTGAAATCTCCTTTTTCCAGACACAGCTCAGAGAAGGATTTTGCTGCACTAAATCCATTCAGCCATCTGACACCATCAGTCACCATGATGTCACCTACTCCTGCTGCCAAATAACGAGCCACTCAACTTCCTCACTCAATGGAAAAATAATCAAAGCAACTTTCATTGGGACAATGGATTTTTTTAAAAAGCAAAATTTAAAAAGTCTCAAAATACGGGAAGATCCCAACATGGTGGTTCCACTAATATTCCATGTTCCCATGATCATCCAGGTTATCCTATAAGTTAGAAGCTTATAGGAACATACTTGGAGAGCTTAAACTCTCAAAGTCTATAGATACAAGAATAGGTGTGACAGGAATGAGAATGTAGAAGGGACCACCTAAGCAAGCCTCCTGAAAATATTATTTTCAAGCAACAGAAACTTCTCTCAGCAAAACAACTAAAGAACTAAACAACAGCACATTACCACCACAAAAGACATGCAGGATTTATTATCCTGAACGAACCCCATGCTCAGTACTCTCTCCCTCAGCCTCACCTACACCATGGCAGAGGTCCTGTTATCCCTAGCCAGTCATATAATGCCACACTTGGGCAAGAGTTTCTTCCTGAAACTTCTCCCTGGCTATAGAGCCATTTGCAAGCAGAGTCCCATAGGTGTATTCCTAACGTGGTGCCCTGTCACTGATAAGCAGCTAGTGGAACATGTGAGGAAGGAAAAAAAAAAAAGACCATAAAAGCATGGTGAACAGAACACCTTTCTGCTAATTTTTCTATGGTGTATCACTTAGAGACCCTCTCTGGCTAGAGATACTCCCAAGACACTGATGGTTTTGTGTCTCCTGTCATGGAATGCTGTGTGAATGTTTGCCCCCCCTGAAATACTGCAGCAGGGTGTTAGTATTATATGAAATAGAACTTCTTTTGGTTTGTCTTAATCCTGGTGTCTCAAATGGTCCATGTTAAACCCCCATCCTTTTCAGGTTACACGAAACAGTGTCCAGCTGCATTCTATTCACCTCTTCCCACCTTTGTAATTTTGTAGACCTCCATCAGACAGCCCTTCCAAGCCACCCACTTCGTTGCTTGTGCTGAAAGACTCCCATTACCAATATTCCTCTGCTCCATAACTTCTCAGGCTAAGCAAGTCCTTCTTGAGAGAACATGGCCTGCCACAGCAATCAAAATGGCTTTATATAGCCAAAACATTTCATTCTACAGTTATTTTATGACAGTGTCTAATGCTGATTGCTCAGCCTAAATAGCATCATCCACCACAGTGCTCCTGTGGCACAAGAGGCAAGCCACCACCTTCCTGTGTATGTCTCTCATCCACAAAATTAAGCTAATATTAGCTCTCATAAAGCAGTTCCACCTAGCCAGAAACCTGCATTTCTGAATCTGTACAATCAGGCTCTAAATTCAAGATGTTGTTGCATAACACCAAAGGTATTGAGCAAATACTGGCTCAATTAGAGGCGTTGTCCTTGACCAAGGGTTAAAAAAACCCCAACAATGTGATTTTCCTGGGGCCTCAAACACCCAGGAAGAAACTCCCAGGAAGGTCACAAGCACATCCCAAAAAAGGTCTGCCTGGCATCTGTCTCCTGCCTTTCCCTAGTCAAAGACAGACTACTCCTCACTTCCCATTCAAAGGGGATAAAGAGCTGTGTGCTATTAATCAGCTGTTGCAAGACACCAGACAGACTATCAGAGTGGTCCTTCTGCATCTCTAATCTCACACACAGGGATGCTGAATTAGCAGCTGTAAAGCACTTCAGAGAACCACAAATGGAAAGTGCCACAGAAGTGTTAAGTATCTAATCCTTTCTAGATCTTGCTTAGCTATTTGCTTTAACAGTACAGCTTGCAGAGAACAAGCTGTATTCTATTTTTGCCCCGTGCATCAGTAATTTGCCAGATAAGCAACAATTCCAGAATCTTTACTGTTGATGTACAAAGCAGAAATGACAGCTCTTTGCAGCAGTCTATAGGGCTAGAATCACTGGGAAGGGAGGGGAAAAAAGAAGGGATTTCTAAAATCAAACAGAGTTAAAGGTCGCTAAATAAAATCAAACCACATGTAATTTGACAGCTGTTTTTCCAGGCAATTTTCCAGATATAAAGGTATTAACAAGTGTAACAGTATGGAATTACTGATGGACATTTAAGAATACATAAAGCACCTGACTCACAGCCAAGAGAGTTACCAAAGAAACCTGTAGACACGGAACAGTTTGTTACTCTGGCAAGAAAAACTCATCTTTGCTCCTAAGAATCTCCAAACATAGTCTTAGGTATGTTTGTAGACTCAGTCTCAATGCCTTGGTTCAGTTCCTGGTGTCCAAAGCACTTCTGCAACTTTATATCCTTTGAAGGAAGCTTCAGCCTTTTACAAACCTTTCCTTCCACAGTCATGAAAGGCAAATAGTTGGAGGAGGTGGACAAGTGTTTCATCTTCTGAAGAATGTTCTGCACCAAGGCAATTGCAAGGTAACCATTTAACAAATTACACTAGTTTGGCATTAACCCTATTCTGCACTAGCTCAGCTGCTTTACCCTGGTGGAAGTTTTATTTTGTTTGGTATTACCCCTAAAAAACCCAAAACACCACCACCACCACAAAAAAAAAAATTAAAATCCTACAATGAAACAAACTAGGCAAGCTCTAGCTTCAATTTCATGCAGCAGCAAACAGTATTTAGCAAGAGCCCCTTAGAACTGAGTCTGTTCCTGCCTTCCAGCTCAGTTGCTCCAGTCTGAACAAGTGAACAAGTGATATTCTATGAGGTTGCATCATTACAACATTTTTTTAAAAGTCTTCCCACAGGCCCTAAAGTAGAGCTAATGAAGCCAGCTGATTTCACATAACATTGGCACTGAGAAGAAAAGAACAAGGACCATACTGGAATGTAATTCACAATGTGACAGAACAGATAAAAATCCAAGAGGGTAAGGATTAGGCTCAGAACAAAGGTAGCAGACTGATAAAGATAATGGAGGGTAGAAGAAAGTAGTGCTACTTTAACAATGAAGATAAACTCTTACACCCCCCTTCATCTGATTATTGATTTATCATCTAAAAGGAGAGATTAAGAACACAAATCCACTCATAAAATCTCTCTTGGCCATTTTCAGGCATTAAGGCATGGGGATTCAGTATGTTTTCTCCACCCCCATTATTCCCTTTTCAGAGACCAAGGTTACACAGAACTAGAATCTGGTTTTCTCAAATAGGCCTGAGTGCAGAATTCAGCAAGAACATTAGATTTCAAATACAATTGTTTAATCTAACTGAAGTGGACTAGAAAGCACTGTAAACAAAAGAACATTACATCTGCAGCTTGGTAAATGACCTGACCCCTGTTAAAAGGCAGATAGATGGTGTGTACAGTGGAAGGAGTCAGTACTGGGAGACTCCAGTGAGTTTACTTCTCAACCCATTAGGAGGAAAGCAATAAGCTTCTTTCAAAATGCTTACCCAAACTGTTGGGTTGTTAGAACTTCTCCCCTTTCTTCCTTCTGCATCTGCATCGTCTTCTTCCTTTCAATGTTTGCCAAAGTAGGAAAATTTCTAGAAGAAAAAAAAAGTCATTGGCTCTTAAATGATTCACTCTACTTTGTCAATTCCCCCCTTTACCAACCTAGCATACTCTATAAACTCAATAGATTTAAAAAAAGCTTCATGGAAGTTTGACTGTTTCCTTCTTAAAAAGGCATTGGTGAGGAAAAGAAACCCGAGTCCATTTATGCTTACATATTCAGATGGGGAAAAAAAAAATAACTAAAAAATTGGCATGATTAAATTTACCAAACCATCAAACAAGCTACAGAAAATCAGTTTAGTTATGCTTCTGGACCCTCTGCCTGCCCTTACCTACATATAACCATGGATTTATTCCTGCAATTTTATTTTTTATAGTGCTTCTACTGAAGTATTTGAATGAGCTTAAAAGGTTCACCATGCCTTTAGCAAACCAGCTGCTAAGTTCTTGTAATATAAAAAGGTTATAAGAACAGCTTCTGGGAACACAAGATTTCTTTGACATGGCAGCTAAGGAAAAGCACACAAGTTTCCTCTTGAGCAATATTCAGTATTGTGCTTGCACACTGACATCTAGTTCACCAAAAATTACTGTGTCTTTTTAATTCCAGCTTCAAGAAAAATTGCTAAGTCATGCAGATCAAAACAATTCCACTGTTAATAACCATGTCCCAAACCACCCCTCTCTCCTATTCCCCACCTCCCTCCCTACAGATGAACACCACACTGGTTCTAACATGCAAAGCCTGCTGCAAATTACTGTCAAAGCCCCAAAATGGCTACACCAATTGCTCTATAAACATTAGTTAGTGAAATCCCAGTGCTCTCAGATAAAAGCAGTAAATGAGAAACACACGTGCACCCCCACCAGCTTCTGGATAGAAACACAAAGTATAAATATTTGATAAGTCTATTAAAATGGAATAACAAGAAACTTGGAACAGCTACTCGCTAAATACAGCTATCAAAAAAAGACACATATCTTTCTTTAAATATTTAATCTTATCACAGGCATCTTCAGTGTTTTACAACATGAATGTTAAGTGTCAGATTGATGCAAGACAGCTTTCACCACATACCGAGGGAAAAAGATGAGAACCATTTCCTATGGGACACACCTAAACACACTACAGAACTTGTCTCCTTTAAGAGGATTTAAACGAGAGCTTTAAATGTCTATTTTCATTGGATTTCTCCCAGAAACCCACCATAGAGTTCAAGTGAGCATAGGGATGTGATGTTTTATCTCTGCTCTCACTGTTAGCTGCGTTCACTCATCCATTATGACACTCCCAGCACACAGCAAATGTGCAATCAATAATTTAATCTCAAGAGCTGCACACTGACAAAGACCCCTGCACTAGGCACCTCTTCACAATTGCAGGATAAGGTGCTTTCTTTCATACAAGGAAAGCTCATAGGAGGAGAGGGAGCTATAAAATAAGTACTTTATGCTCGAAAGAGTCCCAAATGGATCTTAAAATTTTGTTTTGTTTTGTTCTTTTTAAGACATAAGGGAAGACCCCTAATCATGGAGCAAAAGGTCTTCAAAGAACTCCTATAGTTATGCTGATTAAGGACATACTCAGACATGCTCTCACACCATGATTTGAGACATGACTGCCTCCCACTTTAATTCCTATGAGTTACCACTCCCTCCCCCACTGTAATGGACTCCATAAATGCTTTTCCATTCATTGCCAAGACTGAGAGATTTCTCCTAAACCACCCTTCCAGTTGACACAGGCAGCTGAAGTCACAAGACTGAGACTGCCTGCAAAAGCATCCCTACAACCACCTAGAGTGCAAATTCGCACTAAGCTGGGGGGAGTGTGGATCAGTTGGAAGGCAGGAGGGCTCTGCAGAGGGACCTGGACAGACTGGAGAGTTGGGCTGATTCCAGCGGGATGAGGTTCAACATGGCCAAGTGCTGGGTCCTGCACTTTGGCCACAACAACCCCATGGGGAGCTCCAGGCTGGGCACGGAGTGGCTGAGAGCAGCCAGGCAGAGAGGGACCTGGGAGTCTGGATTGACAGGAAGCTGAACATGAGCCAGCAGTGTGCCCAGGTAGCCAAGAAGGCCAATGGCATCCTGGCCTGTATCCGGAACAGCATGGCCAGCAAGTCCAAGGAAGTGATTCTGCCCCTGTACTCAGCCCTGGTGAGGCCACACCTGGAGTCCTGTGTCCAGTTCTGGGCCCCTCAGTTCAGGAAGGAGATTGAGGTCCTGGAGCAGGTCCAAAGGAGGGCAACCAGGCTGGTGAAGGGATTCGAGCACAGACCCTATGAAGAGAGGCTGAGGGAGCTGGGGGTGTTCAGCCTGGAGAAGAGGAGGCTCAGGGGAGACCTCATCACTCTCTACAACTCCCTGAAAGGAGGGGGCAGCCAGGGGGGGGTTGGTCTCTTTTCCCAGGCAACTCTCAGCAAGACAAGAGGGCACGGTCTCAAGTTGGACTCGGTGATCTCTGAGGTCCCTTCCAACCCAGCCAATTCTATGATTCTATGATTTATTTTCTCCAGCTCTTTTCAAATGGCATTTTACTCACTGCCTTTACCTTGTGCAGAAAAGGGACCTATTTTGACATCACATGTGCAGGGTTTGATTTCACTCACAATGAGCAAACGAGCACCTCTTAGTCCACTCTCCATCTAAGGGCCTGGTGGGCATTAAGCTCTGGATATTCAAGTCCACAGGACTCAATTTAAAGCAGACTGGGTTCATTCCTTCCCAGGTGTTCTGTGCAAGGACAAGGCTGGACTAAGCCCACCAGTGGGTTCTGGTGGGACTTGGACAAGTCAATCCCACTTGTCCATGCAATGAGTAAGGGGTGGACCCACCCATTCACCCTATTCACCCACCCCAGTACAACTCCACAACTCACCAGGTACTACAGCCTCAGCAGAGCAGTCTGCACCTCCTAGAAGCAGCTAGATCAACCCACAGAGGCAGCAAAATTCAACTGGATGCTAAGCAGAGAGATGCCTACACCAAAACCACTATGGTCTTCAGGTAAAATTTTATGGCAGGATTTGCTAACTTGACTATCAACATCCACAAGTACTCAAAAGAAGTAATAAATAAATAAACAAATGATTTCTTTTTTAATACAGAGAATTCTTATTCAGGAAAACTAAATTCAGGAAGACTAAACAGAGGTGTGACAATGAAGAAGAAACAGCCTGCACTGAATCTCTCAATACAGAAGGGCATGTTAAAATCCAATGAGCTGACTTGGGTTTGAACCCTCCTCAGAAGTTATGCTCTCCCCTAATAAAACGAGGTTCTTAAAATGTTACCTATACACACACCACTGAAGCAGAAGTAGCCCGGCTATTAGGTCCTGCAAAAAACTTGTCAGAGCTTGAATACAGCTTCAGCAGTCATCACAGAAGCTTTGTGAACAAAGGCAACTTATTGTAAAATGAGGATGTTAAACCAAGGCTTTATGGCCTGGCACAGGAGATTTCATGAGAAGCCCAAGAAAGAAGTCCCATTTCACAGCAGCTGCTGTTTCCAACCATAGACACTTCCATAATCCAAACTAGAAGTTTTTTAGTGTAAGTTGCCAGGGTAACACCAGAAAACTAGTTTTCAGGCTAAATGAGTATATTATATACACACACCAACAAAGTGACATGCAGATGAAGGATATCCTAAGCTTCCAGAGACAGGAAACAGCAACACTGAGCATAATTACTAATGTGTGCCTCAGTGAATAGGTATTTTTTTTCCAATAAACGAGTGCACTAGCCAGAGTCATACATGTTTCATAGGCCATGTTCTCTATCTTGCTCATATAAACCTCAGAGTAAACCAGCTCTTACCAAGCAATGGAAAAAACATAACTGCCAATATCTAGAAAGAGAAAGAAAAGAGAACTGTTTATATAACAGTGTTTACACAATGGATTTCGGAATTGAGAGCTACACAAGTTCATCATCTTTATGGGGACAGCACTGTGATCAAATTACCTCAGTAATTTCTTGAGCTGCCCTTGATTGCATACACACAACCAACAGCAAAGGGGATGTGGAAAGCCCAAAGGGAACAAAGATCTCCCAACAGTGAGTGGATAAAATCCTGGTTTAAAATTCCCAGGCATTTTATCAAGCACTGTATCTACAGTGTGAGCCTGCCATATGTTAGCTGAGGCAGTTTTATTGCTAATGCATCCCTGCAGTTCAGAGTAAATTTTACTGTACCTGTGTTTACCTTGATCTACCAACATTCCTTCCACTTTGCTTCTCTACTTTTACCAGGACCTAAGAAATTCTTTCCCTTATTACATATTTAACTACTATGAATGCAACACCAGGGAGGATTCCAAGCTACTTTAGGATAATCATTATTCAACTAGAGAATGACAAGTTAATTACAAGTGGTGGTGTGGACAGTACTGACCTTCATTTATTAAGCACACACTCAGCCTATAAGATGTACTGCAAGGAAATACAGCAGTCAAACCTAACTGAACCAAAAAAACACCAAAGGATTAAAGAAAAAGGGGAGGAGGGGGAGAATTTACAAACAACACTTAAGATCAAGGAAATACTCCCATGTTATATTGGGACATAAGTTAGTTCAGTGATCAGCAGTAACACTAGAGCAGCCTTGACACAATCCTTTCTAACAACCTTTGCTCAAGAAGGGTTGGTAAAAAACAGTTCAGTTGGACCCAGATCTCACTTGGGAACCATGGAAGACAGCAATATCTCATTCTGACATAAAAAGGAAATAAAATGGTATGTAATTCCCCTGGAGCTAATGTTTAAGAAAAAAAGTATGCTGAAAACAGCACATTTCTCACCATTTGGAAGGGACAGGAAAAATCAAAACAAGAAAAGTAACTGTAATCACCTAAGTCAAAGTCAGCCTTCACAATCATCTGTCTGCAAAGCACAGGGAAACCCTGAGATCCCATGCAACTTCATCTCTATTGCCATTTGTTTAATTAGATTGAACCTGCTGAATCAGGCCATGAACCATTAGAGTCTTTTAGGTAAGCAGAGATATGAAGGCTGCAGCAATGAACAGGACCCTGTACAGAATCAGACAGGAAAACAGCATCCAACCCAGTGTCCTTCATCCAGAGATACTTGCTCCTTTACCAGCTCTCCCCCTTCTCCTCACACTCCATGAGGCATTTTAAACACAGACTCTTTCTAAAAGATTTTAAGCAGGATAGACAACAGAGCAACTAAATTAAAAAGAGCTAATTAAAAAGAAAAATCTACACTCTGTAAGTAATTATTTGTAATGGCTGAAAGAATAAGACAGGAATGTTAAGGATGCAGCATGGAAACACATTAAATCACTGCAACCTAATTAGAAACAAACTACTAATGAACTAAGAAGATTCATTCTTAGCTCTGACTGGAACTTCTAGAAAGAAAAAGGCTTTTTCCTGTCACTATAAACCAAATGCCTAATAGCTCAGACTCCCTCTGGTGTCCTTATTTTCTGTACAATGCAATGTTTACTATGAGTCAACAACAAACCTTCATGACTAAACTGATGATTTGCTGGTGACCCAATTAATGTTCCACAAAAGTTTCAACTGGGTTTCTCTCTTTATTTCCTTTTTGAAATTTTGGGGTTGTCTTCTGGTTTGCTTTTTTTTTTTTTTTTTTAAGACATTATTACAGCTTCCTTGTTCAACAAAGAGTAACAAAAGTCACCCAGATTGTCACGCTACACCTATCCATCACAGCTAAACAAGATGCCCAGAGGACTGAAGTACAAAATAAACCACAGCACTACTCCATCTAGTGGCCTTGGCCTCCAAGGTCCTAATCCCATATTGCCCCTTTTGGTTGATAATTGTGGCTACAAAACTTCTTTTTAATTGATTTTACTGTGCTGCAGTGAACAAAGGCTTTCAGCAACGTTGTACCACAGCCCAATTGTATTCATCTGTCAAAAAAAAAACCCAGTATCCACCACGAGATTCTCTAGAAATTCAGCAAAAAGAGTCTCAGGCAGAGTATAATCCTGTCCTGGTTTGGACCAGGATAAAGGTGATTTTCTGTCTTGTACTTTTGCTTTTAGCTAAGTCTCTTGTAAGTAGTTGCACTTGCTGAAATTAACAGCAAGTTTCTCAGACAGTGTGTGCTTCTAGGGCTGATAACACTTGATGTTTATAGGTACTGCTAGAGACTGGGATGCAGAGCCAAGGACACTGCTCAGCTCTGAGGAAAACATTTTACCGTCCAGAAGGAAGAAAGAGGTCCCACCTGAGCCCTCCTTTGGGGAGGAACAGACAAGATAGATGCCAGAATTGACCAAACAGAGTATTCCATCCCACATACGTCACACTCAGTATAAATTTGAGACATCACGAGGGCCGAGCCAGATCTTTTCCGGATTTCCAGATTTCCAGACTTCTGGATTTCCTGATTTCCCTTCTTCCCTTCCTTCACCCAGCATCCTGGAAGGATCCTGTCCGTTCGTCTGCCTGTGGTCCTGATCCATGCCAGCCCATATCTGTGTGTTCCTGCCTCCGGTTCCCGACTGCTGCCGACTCCAGGAGTCCAGCCTGGACTTTCCCAGGGCTGCCCTGCAGCCTCGGTGGTGACGTGAGAGTTATTGGGGGAAAGGGGGAGGAATGTGGTTTCCATTTTCCTGTATATTTGTATATATTTAGTAATTTTTCCTGTTTATCATTACTGTTTCATTAAAGTTGTGTAGTTTAGTTTCCAACCCATAAGTCTCTCTCCCTTATTCTCTCTCCTTTCTTTATCAAGGAGAGATTAATAGAGAGCGTCTGTTATTCGGTTTAATTGCCGGGCCAGTGTTAAACCGTGACAAATCCTTACAAATTCACTGTAGATAAATGCTGCTTTAAGCAAGAGTATCTAAAGCATGACTATACATTCAATTCCTGCTTCCCCAGCATGCTGGTATAGAGTAGAGCATGTCCTGACATAACCACTTCAATCATTTCAATATGTGAACCTTAGCATCAGCCACTAGTCTAGAACTTGCCCTAACACCACCCAAAGCAGAAAACCATATGAAAAAGCTGAAAATTAGTAGTAAAGTCTCTGTACAGAAGTATTAATGCTTTCCTTTGGAGCTACTGTTAGAAAATTAAGTGTAGGCCACCAGACAGACAAATCTAAGGGCATCTGAGGCTTTGCTGACCCTGTTAACACTTCATATTGTAAGTAATAAAGATGTGGTAAGTACCACAGTGTGAAAAAAAAACAAAACAAAAGGGACAGCAACATGTGGACCAAAAGCAGAAATAACAAGCCCTCAAAGATCTTTTGAATAAAAAGAAACGTTGGAACCACTTGTACTTACACAGATCACAACCCATTTTTGTCTGGTTAACAATGGCATTTTAAACATGGGAGAAAATAAACTTTTGTTTCTGTATCAATGACAGCTGCTTTCAAAAATGAGGAATCTACAGATTATCTTCATTTTTAAAAATGAACAGCAGGTGTAACAGTTGACTGCCATGATGTACTGATGAAGTGATAAGACCTCCTTTTGCCTTGCTGATATTTGCAGAAAAAGTTGAAACCATGTCCAAAGGGAAGTTAAAATTTGCAGGGATTAACTTATAGGGGGAGAAATTTTGCTTCTCAGTACAACATAAAATTACGGGAGGCAATTAAAAAAAAAATCTAGCATATGTTCCACTCATTTTGACCTTATTACAAAGCCACTATACAGAAAACTATTAAGGAAAGTCAGGTTCAAAGAAAAAAATGCATTCACATTGCATCCAGACAAAAATGCAAGCTGGATTCATCAGTAAGACTGCATTAGACACAAAAAAACCCCCAGAAAAACCCCAAAACCAGATGACTAGTACCCTGCCCTAAATCATAGAATCACAGAACTGGCTTAGTTGGAAGGGACCTCAGAGATCATCGAGTCCAACCCTTGATCCACTACCACTGCAGTTACCAGACCATGGCACTGAGTGCCACATCCAGTCTCTTTTTAAATATCTCCAGGGACGGAGAATCCACTACTTCCCTGGGCAGCCCATTCCAATGTCTGATCACCCTCTCCAAAAAGAAATTCTTTCTAATGTCCAGCCTAAACCTCCCCTGGCACAACTTGAGACCATGCCCTCTTGTCTTGCTGAGAGTTGCCTGGGAAAAGAGACCAACGCCCCCCTGGCTACCCCCTCCTTTCAGGGAGTTGTAGAGAGTGATGAGGTCTCCCCTGAGCCTCCTCTTCTCCAGGCTGAACAGCCCCAGCTCCCTCAGCCTCTCCTCATAGGATCTGTGCTCGAGTCCCTTCACCAGCCTGGTTGCCCTCCTTTGGACAACCCATGATCTTTAAATAAATTTGTATCACTTCACACTCTGCATATAGGACTCTTGCTCCAGGAAACAAACCCCATGTACTTATGATTCACAAAACTGTATTTTAAGTCAGGACCACAAGTGAGGAAAGCCTACAGCATCATTCACCTGCTGGAATAGGTAAATTTTAACCTTAGGGAAATCTTTTTTAATCTTAGGGTAAAAAACCCAGTCAAATCAGGTCAGTGGAAGTACAGTGCAAATTTTTAAACACTTCAGTGTTGGTTAACAGAGAAGTTCTACCACCTCATATCACAAAGTGAGAAATACTGAGAAATACTGCTTTTCATGAGAAGTTTATCTGGCACCTTAGGTACAATGTAACTTAGATTGCCTGAGACAGAATCTTTCAGTGATTCTGTTCTCTTCCAGCAGGGAGTGTCAAGCAATGCAGAAAGTTCTTAAAAGTTAGGAAAACTCCCTGTTGGGGCCTATGGGGACCACTAAAGCTGTGGAATTTTGCACACAGGAAAATGTATTACATTTATTAGTCAGTGCAATAGTTGCTGATTTCTTAGATATTAGAAAAAAACCACCACACACGTATTTCTGATGTAAAATGCCACAGTGATCAGGTTAAAAGGAAAGAGTTGCTCACCAAGCATGGGGAACCAAATCAAACATCTGGGAAATCTACTTCCTTTTCAGCTCATATATTGCATTCTATTGCAACCATCTAAACTATTCTGGCCTCTGCAGCTCTCACTCCCCTGGCTCTGTACAAATGCCTGAGACCACTACTCAGGAATCAAAGGAACAGTAGCAGGAAGCATGCACTGCTGCTGCCTTTCAGCTGCCGTCTCATGAAGATGCAGAGAAAATATAGCAAAACAAATCCGTAAGTCACAAGTGTTACTCACTTTTTTCTTTCTTCTCTCCATCTAGCAATCTCTTCTGGACTATCCAGTTTGATTCTTTTAGCACCAGGTGCATGTGCCTAGGGAAACAGTATTTCACAGGCATTTAGCAAGGGAAAGAAAAAAACAAACAAACAAAAAAACCCCAAAACCCCATCATTCTATCAACTACAGCAGTATCCCACTTGTTTTCATCTCCTAAAGTGGCAAGACTGCAGACAGCAATTACAAAATTAATCTCACCACAGTATTCAACACATTGTCCTGGTTTGGGCCAGGATAAAGGTGATTTTTTGTCTTGTACTTTTGCTTTTAGCTAAGTCTCTTGTAAGTAGTTACACTTGCTGAAATTAACAGCAAGTTTCTCAGACAGTGTGTGCTTCTAGGACTGGTAACACTCGATGTTTATAGTTACTGCTAGAGACTGGGATGCAGAGCCAAGGACATTGCTCAGCTCTGAGGAAAACTTTTACCTTCCAGAAGGAGTAAAGAGATCCCACCTGAGCCCTCCTTTGGGGAGGAACAGACAAGATAGATGCCAGAATTGACCAGAGTATTCCATCCCATACACGTCATACTCAGTATAAATCTGAGGGATCACGAGGGCCAAGCCATGATTTCCTGCTTCCAGCTTCCAGCTGCCTGCCCTTCCTGCCTTTCCTGCTTCCCTTCCTTCACCCAGCATCCTGGAAGGATTCCGTCTGTTCGTCTGCCTGTGGTCCTGATCCGTGCCAGCCCATATCTGTGTGTTCCTGCCTCCAGTTCCTGACTGCTGCCAACTCCAGGAGTCCAGCCTGGACTTTCCCAGGGCTACCCTGCAGCCTCGATGGTGATGTGAGAGTTGTTGGGGGAAAAGGGGGGAGGAATGTGGGATCCATTTTCCTGTATATTTGTATATATTTGGTAATTTTTCCTGTTTATCATTACTGTTTCATTAAAGTTGTGTAGTTTAGTTTCCAACCCATAAGTCTCTCTCCCTTATTCTCTCTCCTTTCTTTATCAAGGAGGAGAGAGAGATTAATAGAGACCGTCTGTCACTCAGTTTAATTGCCAGACCAGTGTTAAACCCTGACACACATCCTCATCCACAATACTGTCTTACAAAAGATTCAACCGAGAGGTAAGACTCCTTCCAGAAAAGTTAAAACTGAAGAATGAGATGAGGCACTACAGTAAAACATGCACAAAGTCGTGTTTTGGGCCCAGGGGGATACATACATTCTTCCAGTGTATCTGAACTATCTTCTCACTGGCACTGAAATTGCAGCCTTCTTCTGTGCACTGCAAGATAAAGGGGTGAACTTAAGGCACATTGAGTTACACAAACAGAAGGTAAACAAGCATTTGAGCACACTTCACATAAACCCAAAACAAAACTTGCAAGCTACATAGTTTCAAAACAAACGTGACTGTAAAAACAGTAAGAAGGGACAATGTACTTTTAAATTTCATCTGATTTTAGAGTAATAAATAAAGCCAATGGATCTGGTAACTGAAGGTAAGATGAAGACTTGCAAGACTCTCCAGTTTCATTACTTCTTTTAAAATTCTTAAGAATGTTACATGTTATATTCATGCCAATTAATTAATTTCTGCCCCTAGGGTGACTTAGCAAGACTTCAAAAGACATTAAAATTACTTCAGTAACAAAACAAAAAATCCAACTGACACCTCCTCTGCATGCAGCATTTAGAAAAAATACCCTACCAGCAATTTTTAAAAATCTAGAATCTCTTTGCCATGTCTTCAACTCAGAGTGACTACAGCTAACTGATTATCAAACACAAGGTTAAAAATCAAAGTGTGACTTAACAAAGACAAACTCATCAACCTGTCTATGTTGTGAAATGTGTTCATCATACTTCTCCTGGTTTTTATAGCCACGGTCACAGGTATCACAAAAATGAGAGAAAACTGGCTCTTTCTTCTTTTTGTTCTGAAAAAAAAAAGAAGCAAATACTCTCAAGATTGCAGTTACAAGATTGCAAGGTACTCGTATTTTTAATTAGGTGGGGAACAAATTGCTGTAAATTAAAAGATGTTTCAGCTAAGCCAAGCTAACATAACATGAAAGTGAAATTAAAATCACTCATCTTCCAAACAAACTGCCCTTAACTCAGCTCTTTCCACCACCTTTCCATCAATTATCACTTGTGCAAGCTGGGTTGGCACAGATTTAGTGAAGGCTGAGAAGACAGATAGGATACAGCCCTGAGTCTCATCCCCATCAGGTCAGACCATGCCTTTTCTCACATGGGCAGCAAAAGAGCTCACAGGGCAGCAGAAATCTTTCCTTCTCCCACATCACAGTGACCTGGCTGTGTGGCCCTGATAATGTAAGAGAGTGCTACTCAAATTTAGGTACTTAGACATCACCACAGTAAGGGCTTTTCTAAAGGAAGCCTGTATTAGAATTGGTTGAAACACATCCTTCTCCCAAGGGGCTCAAGATTTGCAGACTCACTGTTATGTATTTGCTCTCCTGTAAAAACAGACATGTTAAAAAAAGAGTATGGGGTCTCTAACAAGAGGCAAATCCCACACAGCTACCACCATCACAGATGGCCAGAATGGTTTTGGTTGGAAAGGACTTGTAAAGATCACCCAGTTCAATGGCCCTGCTATAAGCAGGGGCATCTTCCATTAGACCTGGCCTTGGAAGGGTCACCCACAGCTTCTCTGGGAAACCTGTTCCAACTTCACACCACCCTCATCATAAAAAAATTTCTTCCTTATGTCCCATATAAATCTATTCTCTTTTAGTTTAAAACCATTGCCCCTTGTACAACTGCTACTGGTCCTACTAAAAAGTCCCTCCTCAGCTTTCCTGTCAGCCCCTTCACATACTGGAAGGTCACTGGAAGGTTTCCCCAGACTGAACAACCCCAGCTCTCTCAGCCTCTTTTCACAGGAGAGATGTTCCAGTCCTCTGACCCTTTCCATGGCCCTCTCCTGGACCTGCTCCAAGAGCTCCACACCTTTCTTGCCCTGGGAACTCCAGTACTCCAGCCCCTACCTTTGGCCTGGGATTTTCTTCTGGAAAACGTTTATTAAACCCCGGTGCTAGCTCGCCTTGCCATTTCTGGGAGAAATGGCCATTTCCACCTTCAAAAAAAACAACAAAAAAAATCCAGTTATAGGTACAGCTGATAAAACACACCTGCTGCTACCTCGGGTGGGGCTGCCGTGATGGGGAAGGGTGTGGGGGACTTTGCACAGCTACTAAAGCCAGCGGGGAGCATGCTTGGAGGAAAGAAGAGCCCTCCGTCCCCCAAAGATTAGGGGCAACCCCCCGAACCCCGGCAGTGAGGGGATTGGGAGGGCTCGGCGGGCCCAAGCGATGCTTTTCCCCGCGCCCCTCACCAGCGTGCGGGTCCTGCGGTCCGTAGGCCGGCGGGAACCAGGCGGGGGGCGGCGGGTAGGTGTGGGCAGGGGGGTAGGTGCTGCTGGGCGGCGGGTAGCTCTCCGCAGGCGGGTAGCTCTCGGCGGGCTGCGAGGAGCCGTCGGTGGGTTGCGAGGAGCTGTCGGCGGGAAGCGAGGAGTTCTCGGCGGGCGTGTGGCTGTCGGAGGGCTGCGAGGGGCTGCCGGTGCTGGGCGGCGGGAAGCTGCCGGCGGGAGGCGGGAAGGGCCCGGGGGCAGCCCAGTAGCCCGGCTCCCAGGGGGGCGGCGGGCAGAAGAAGGGAGGGGGAAGCCCCGGCGGGGGGAACCCGGGCGGCGGGAAGCCCGGGGGAGGCGGCGGGTACCAGGCGAAGGGGTTCATGGCGGGTGGGCGGGACCGACGCGGCCGCTCTGCTGCGTCCCGGCTCCGCGATGTGATGATGGTGACGGTGATGCCGGTGATGCCGCCGCCACCGCGTGTGTCCGCACCGGCAGCCGCTATGAAATACGTCACTTCCGGGCCTTGCCCGCTCTACCGGGAGGGTTAAGGGCTCCTGAGTAGCGGTGAGGCGTCATCTGACAGCGCCGGAAGTACGGCGGCGGCGGAGGGGCGACGAGGGACGGGGCAGCGGGGCCGGGCTGGTCCGCGCCCCGAGGGTCCGGGCCTGTCCCGCATGCGCCCTGCCAAGGCCCCGCGGCCTCATCGGCCACACCGGACCTGCTCTCGCCATGTCCCGGCAGCTCATCGGGCCCGCGCTGCCCCCCGGTTTCCCGCGCCGCGCCGAGGCCGACCCGGATGAGGACTTCAGGCAGGGTGAGGCCCCCGGGGGATCGGGGAGCAGAGGGGGTCCGGGGGATGCGAGGGATGCGGGAACGGGGGGGTGGCGAAGGAGAGGGGCCGCTGGTGAGGGGGGAGGAGGGTGGGCTTATCTAGGAGCTCTTTTTTTCGGAAAAAAAACCCAAAAAAGAAAACAACCCATGTGATAGGAGGGTGCAGATATGAAGAGGTCTAAAACTCATTGAAAAGAAATAATCCTGCTGGGGAAGGGACTGGAGTGTGAGTCTTATGAGGAGAGGCTGAGGGAGCTCGGGGTGTTCAGCCTGGAGAAGAGGAGGCTCAGGGGAGACCTCATCACTCTCTACAACTCCCTGAAAGGAGGGGGTAGCCACGGGGGGGTTGGTCTCTCCTCCCAAAAACAAGAGGCAGAACAAGAAGAAATGGTCTCAAGTTGTGCCAGGGGAGATGTGGGTTGGAATAGTGAGAAAAATTTCTAGAAGTGTTGTCAGGCACTGGAACAGGTTGCCTCGGAAAATGTTGAATCACCACCCCTGGAGGTGTTTAAAATGGATGTAGATGTGGTGCTCGGGGGCAGGTTTTAGGTGTGGATTTGGCAGTGCTGTGTTAATGGTTGGAGTTGATGATCTTAAAGATCTTTCCCAACAAAAATGATTCCATGATTTCTTTATTTGTTTCCTGCTCAAGTCCCACATACAGTTTTAGGCCTTTTCCTCAGTAGCTCCAAGTGTGAAGTTAAATTCAAAAAAAGAAAGCAGAATCAAAAAAAGAACAGCCATTGAGTCTTTGCAGCATGCTTTCCTTGGTCAAACCCAAACATTTCCTGAAACTACTGTTCTTCAGCCAGCTTTCCTCAGGCTGCAGAGCTGACTTGTGAGGGATGAGTTAATCTGTGGTGCCTCAGCTGCCACGGGTGCTGAGAGTGAATCATAGAATCATAGAATTGGCTGGGTTGGAAGGGACCTCAGAGATCATCAAGTCCAACCCTTGAACCACTACCGCAGCAGTTACCAGACCATGGCACTGAGTGCCACATCCAGTCTCTTCTTAAATATCTCCAGGGATGGAGAATCCACTACTTCCCTGGGCAGCCCATTCCAATGTCTGATTCTAGAGAAACAAGATAAACCAGGTGCCTCGAGTTGCCAAAGAGTGGGTGTGAGTCCACCTGTGCCTGGTTAGGGCAGGCCCCCTATCACCAGGGGGCCAATAAAGGTGGGACACACACCCACAGAGAGAAGCTCACTCTGGTGCAAGGCGATGGAGAGGCCAGCAGCTCGTTGAGCCTCAGGAGCAAGAAAGGCTCTCCCCGCTACATCTGATCACCCTCTCCGTAAAGAAATTCTTTCTAATATCCAACCTAAACTTCCCCTGGCACAACTTGAGACCACATCAGAAGCTGCCTGCCAGGCTGGCTCTTTTGCAGTAGAGCTTGGTTCCCTCCACAGGAATTCTTACATGTTCTATATCAATAGTACCTCTGGAAGAAGGAGTTGGAGTGTTAGTTAGTGTCTTTAATCCAGATTCAGGTCACCAGGATATATATTAAATTTATGGCAGTGTTTCAGTTACTGCACTCAGAGCAGCTCAGGTGGTTTGCTTTGCTCCTCTCTTCTCAATTTTAATCCAGAAGAGGGAGCAATAGGAAGAGAGAGCAGAGCTGCTGCCTTAGCTGGCACCATAGCAACACCAAGCTCTGGGTCCCTTGCTTGGCTTTGTACTGAATTCCTGGCTGCTTGGTTGCTTCAGCTGGTGACAGCCTCTCGCAGAATGGTAGGGGGTGAGGGGGTTCAGCTAATCCAACCCCCCTGCTTGTCCCCTGGAGCAGGTGACACAGGAACACATCCAGGCAGGTTTTTAATGTCTCCAGGGCTGGAAACGCCACAGCCTCCCTGGGCAATTTGTTCCAGTGTTGTGTTACCCTCAGAGTAAAGAAGTATTTTCTCATATTTAATTTAAATCTCTGGTGTGCCAGTTCGTGACCATTACCCCTTCTTCTGTCACAGGACAGCACAGAGAAGAGCCTGGCCCCATCCTTCTGACACCTGCCCTTTAGATATTTATAAACATTTATAAACATATTTATAGACATTTATAAACAGCCTCTTTTTCTCTAAGCCAAGCAACCCAAGCTCTCTCAGCCTTTCCTTACAGAGCAGGTGCTCCAGTCCCTCCATAATCTTAGTGGGCCTGTGCTAGACTGGGTCCAGTCTTGAACTGGGGAGCCCAGGACTGCACCCAGTGCTCCAGGTGAGGACTCAGCAGAGCAGAGTAGGGTGGAGGAGAACCTTCCTTGACCTGATGGACACATTCATCTTACTGCAGCCCTAGATGGCATTGGCCCTCTTGGCTCCAGGGGCAGAGTGTTGGCTCGTGGTGAGCCTGTTGTCCACCCTGACTCCCAGGTCCTTTTCCCTAGAGCTGCTTTCCTAATCAAATAGGAATATATCCTATTCAGATATGAATAGGACCTGCTCTCCTATTCATATTTATAATGATGGCTTATCCACTTTTTATCAACATACTGATAACATGTTGCAAGTAGATATTTTTTAAATGAATACACTGAACAAAGTAAGTTAAACTTATCATTAGACCGTGGTTTTGTGATACCAAGGATTTTGGCAGCATCTAGTCTAGATTATTCAGCCTGGTTTGTCCACTTTTTGTCCTAAAGTACAACTCCATAGCAGTACAGTTATACTGGCAGATCAGCTTGGAGATTTCTGTGAAGTGGATGAAGGAGTTTTATTTGCCTTAAAAAAAAATAAAAGCAAAAACATACAATCAAACCCAAAAAAACCCAAAACAAATGAAAACCGAGCTACTGGGGGTTTGTTTATTTGGGTTTGTAACTCTTATGCAGTTTTCATGACTTAGAGCAACTTGGCACAGCAGCTAAGTGTACCTGCTCAGCTCATGAGACTGCAGCTGCAGTGCAGAGGAGGAAGAGAGGGCAGGTATTTTGGTGTAACCTTTTGTTGTACAGAGGTGCAGCTCCAGCTGGAGCCCTGCACCCACAGGTTCTGAGTGTCAAAATCATTTGTCAGGGCTGCCAGAAGTGTCTTTTGTGCTGTAACACTTGCTGGGTCTTGAGACAGAATGGGCCTACAAGTTGTTCTCTAACTATTTCCTTCTGTGTTCTAGCTGTTGTAAGAGATACTTGACCTTTTAAAGCTGAACAGTTTTTCCAGTATGTTTTCTTTCCTTGTGGTTTCACTGGTATTTGAGCTGCTCTTTGCTTTTCTTCCAGAACACTAGTGGATTTTTTTTATTCTGCTTTCATAGTTTCCACCTCCCAACAGCAAGTAGGACTTTGAGCAGCCACTCTGAGAATGATGTAAAATCCATTTAATTCAGACTACAAGAGAACAGAGCAGAGTGTTTCAGTTGGAAGGGACCTGCAATGATCATCTTATCCAATTTACTGCACAATTCAGGGCTGACCAAAAGTTGAAGCATGCTGTAAAGGACATTGTTGAAGTGTCTTGTAAATACTGACAGGCTTGGAGTGTTGACCACCCCTCTAGGAGACAGTTCCAGTGGTTGGCCACCCTCTCAGTAAAGAAATACTTCTTAAGCAGCCTAAACCTCCCCTGGTGCAGCTTTGAACCATTCCCACACATCCTATCACTGGATCCCAGGGAGAAGAGCTCGGCACCAGCCTCTCCACTTCCCCTCCTCAAGAAGCTGTGGAGAGCCATGAGGTTGCCCTTCAGCCTCTTTTTCTCCAAACTAGACCAGCACAGAGTCCTGAGCCATTCCTGACAGAACATCTCTTCCAGCCTTTTCACCAGCTTTTTTGCTCTCCTCTGGACACACCAAAGGACCTTCACATCCTTCTTAAGTTGTGGGGCCCAGAACAGCACACAGTACCCAAGATGAGGTTTCACTAATGTTGAATACAGAGGGACAATCACCTCATTTGATGGGCTGGTCATGCACCAGCCATGGTGTTTCATGCACCCCAGGTTGTGCTTTGTCCTCCCAGCTGCAAATAATGTCAGTTGATCCATTCTTAAATTTGTATTTCTTTCATCATGATAGGGATGACATAGAATCACAAAATGGCTTGGATTGGAAGGAACTTTTAAAAATAATCTAGTGCTGACCCGTGACATAACAGCTCTTAACAGTTGTAACTTCTAATATGCAAATTCTTTCCTTTTTCTTTTTAATGAATTAAAACTGAAGATGTAGTAATTGTATCTTGTGTAACCACATTAATGTTAACCTGTGGTGTTTCACATTGAGAAATGTAAGCAGAGTTGAAAGCTCAGTTGTTAATTTCTTTGTGCATTCCTGCCTCAGAAGATAAGAGAGCAACTAAGGTAATGTGCCAGTTGCTGATCTGCCTGTAGCTCAGCAGAGGGGGAGCTGAAATGGGCTTTGCAAGGAATTGCCCATGTCTGATGTCAGAGAACTGATGCTCCTCAAACTCTGTGACCCTTGATCAGGTCCAGGATGAAAGCAAATGGTAGTTGGACAGACTCAAAAACTCACCCCTGGTAAATCCTTTATCTGTCCAACCCATGGATATCTCCCAGTTCTTTGTCTCAGGATCTTTCTTCAAAGCTGGCCTAAATGTGCTCCTGCCTGAAGAATGATACTTCCTTTCATCCTTGCCTCTGTGCTGTCAGGACAAGCAATACTAGGGAATGCCAGAAATAACCAGAGATGCAGAAGGAGGTTTTGTCTGTTCCAGCATTGAAGTCACATTTATTAAAGTACAGATGCACTGATGTCATATGTCTGAATTGATCCATCACTGGTGCTGAAGGTGAAAGGCCCTACTCCTGCTTGTCCTTGAGTGGTTCCTACTGCCTCTCTGGTGACATGGTAGATTGCTTATAGAATCAGGTGGGTTGGAAGGGACCTCAGAGATCATCAAGTCCAACCCTTGATCCACTACCGCTGCAGTTACCAGCCCATGGCACTGAGTGCCACATCCAGTCTCTTTTTAAATATCTCCAGGGACGGAGAATCCACTACTTCCCTGGGCAGCCCATTCCAATGTCTGATCACCCTCTCCATAAAGAAATTCTTTCTAATATCCAATCTAAACCTCCCCTGGCACAACTTGAGACCGTGCCCTCTTGTCTTGCTGAGAGTTGCCTGGGAAAAGAGACCAACCCCTCCCCTGGCTACCCCCTCCTTTCAGGGAGTTGTAGAGAGTGATGAGGTCTCCCCTGAGCCTCCTCTTCTCCAGGCTGAACACCCCCAGCTCCCTCAGCCTCTCCTCATAGGGTCTGTGCTCGAGTCCCTTCACCAGCCTGGTTGCCCTCCTTTGGACCTGCTCCAGCACCTCAATCTCCTTCCTGAATTGAGGGGCCCAAAACTGGACACAGTACTTAGAATTGCCAGATACAGCAGAAATTAACCTAGCAAATCCAAACCAAAAAGCAGTTGTTCATTTGGTTTCTGAACTGGAATCACTTGATTTCCAGGCAGATAGCCACCAGAGCCAACTCAGAGGAACAGTAGTGGGATGGAGAGTTCTAGCCGCTGTGAAACATTCGCTTCAGTCTGACTTGAAATATATTCTTAGCTCTGTTTCCTCTCCACCCCCTAAATTTTCTTCTCAGGTGTTCTTATGCAGTCTTGCTCTGAGGTGTTCTGAGTTCTGGTTACTTCCTTGCTTTCTTGTTGCTCTATAGTTGCTACATTTGTTTCTTTTCTTCACCTAATTGATGGTAGTTTCCTGACAAGATGGGCTTACTCTGGTTCCTCCTTTGATCTGTATCTTTTGAGCAGCTTTCAAGGAATTTCATCCATGGTCTTCTCCTTAGATCTTGGCCTCCTTCCTTAAGCTTTCCTTTCTTTGCTCCTAGAATCTATGTTTAGCAATCCCATTGCTTCCTCTCCACTCTTTCCTGTGGCTCCCCACCCTAATCCATGTTCCTGTCTGCACTGGTTATTAAGTCTCAGTCAGTACCATGACTATATTAATTTTCTCCTATGACTCTTTCTCTTCCACTTCTTTCACCATGTCCAATGACTTTTCCTTCCCCAGGATTTAAATGTCTCTCTGTCTCTTTTGTTTCTGGTTGTCCTGCAGTTCCACAAACAAACAGTTCTTTCATGGGAGTGCTGGGATTTGCAGTGTTATTTTTATGTCTCTTAAGTTCCTTGATCCAGTTTATTCCATAGCCCACATAAATAGTAGTGCTGATTTAATGGAGAGAAATTGGGATTGAAAGAATGTATGTTAGCCCTGATGTTGGACAACATGTCAGTGGGACCAATCTCCTTTAAGCAGTTTTGGGTTTGTTAATTCTTTCCAGCTCACAAAATGTTCCCAGTTTCCTCCACAGTATCAGACTCGTGAGGCTGCAGCTCAGTTTGCTTGTTTCATTCCAAGTCCTTTCTCTTACCTGCCTATATTCACAGCAAATGCAGTTCCATGGTATGCTTCCATGGTATCAGAGCACCAGGTTGGGCTTTCTGTGCTTCTGCCTGGTTTTTAAGTGTTTTTTTACCCAATTGTATTTCTTACACCAAAATGGGAGACTTCTTGATAGCAGTCTTTATTCCTGTTTATCATTTCTCTGTTGGTTCCCCCTCATTTTCAACTTAATTTACTTTTATAGGCTGGGGTGTTCTGGTTTATTTTTCTTCTTGGTGCTGAAATGGATTTGTATGTCCTGGTTCAAGTGTTTCCCATTAGAACAGAAGACAAGAGAAGTGGCAGATCTGTCTGGATGCTTTGTAGCTAGCAGACTGTCCTTGTTCAGAGTCCTGTACTAAAGTCAAGTAAAAAGCTTTATGAAGCTGGCTTGAAGGATTCAATTTCTGCCTACCCTTTGTCAGCTAACAATGGAACCATGATCTCTATCAGGTTTTATTTTGCACTGTCAGAAAGTTGTTCTTTAACTGGGGATGTAATTTCCTGGTACCTTTCATTTATGTGGTTTCTTTGCACCACATCTTTTCATCTAACCTTTGACTATTCACAAAGCTAACAATACCTTTTCCCCACCAAAACATCTTTCTGTCCCATAAGTCTTGGACTCAGTGCTTGAGATATGAAAAGGAGGAATGGTGCCAGTGTTTCAGGATGCTAAATCATAAGTAGGATTAAATCTGAATTATATTGGATGAATGTTCTGCTGTGTGTGTAAACTGGTGCTGGCCCTGGATCTGGAAAGATTTTGTGACTGCTGCTGGTTTTTGCTTACTCCAGCTGGCTCTGTGTTGATGGAGCCTATGAGGGTATCTGTGGTTGGTGTCTTGTTTGGGGGAGCATTTCCTGGTAGGATCAGTGGCTGAGCTACTTCTGGACCCATTGTGCATGGCACTGTGTCCAAGTCAGTCTATAAAGAACTCTGCCTGCTGGTGGGGGCAGTGCCAGGAACAGCTCAGGCTTGATAGCAGTGTTAGCATCTGGAATTTTCCTATGCTGGAATATCCCTGCCCCCTCATTGCTCCAGAGGGTGAAGAGCTGGATGGTGCAGGAGAGCTCCATCCACTGCCCCAGCCTTCTGGCAGCAAGGATTCTTTGAAGCCTGAAAGCCTAAAACCTCCCTTTGCAGCAGAGACCTGAAGTCTGTGCCTGCTGTTCATGCTTAGCTGAGCTGGGAATAGCCTTACTCATTAAACCATTGCTAAAGAAGGCTGGCAATTAAATTCCACTGATTTATGATCTCCTGTTCAGTGTATGTACAAATGATGTGTTTCCTCCCTAGTAAGCTTCAAATGCTTTATTAAGGTGGTGGTTGCTTTTAAATATATCACTTTCTATCATATACATTGTAAATCAGCTGTTTCCTAAAACATGGCTTCCTAGCTTTGTTCCAGAAGATACTCCAGAAGAGTAAATGGATGAGTAATGTACTAATATAATTCAGAGGGGATTGTTCATTGAAATATGGTGCTGAAAAAAAAGTAACTTTTAGAAGCTTGTTTGGATATCTTCTCTTAAGTGCTAGACAGTGATGATTGCATAAACTTAATTCCAGGTAGGGTTGTTTCTTTGTGAACAGCAGGATAGATCATACTCATTTGAAATGTTTAATAAATATTCCAAATAAACCTGGATGTTCAGTTGCAGGACCAGCACTGCCTCCAGGCTATAAAAGCAGCTATGGCTTGGGAACTCCTGACAGTGATGAAGACTCAGAATCTCTTCCTCTACCCAGAGATGCAAAGAGAGATTCTGAAGAGGAGACAGAAGAAGATCCAGCACCTAAGTGAGTATCTTCTGAGTTTATTTGTACACCTGCATTGTATTGCAAATGAAACGTGTCTGCATAAACTGTGAGGAAGGGACAGCATTGTGGAAGCAGAAAGGGAAACCCTGTACCTATCTGCATGTTCTCTGTGGTCTCAAATGCTCAGCTGATCTCTTTGACACCCTACAGTGGAATGAAGTTATTTAGAGCAATCAGAT